>NW_024412394.1:19293873-19307764 GCF_014898765.1 Herpailurus yagouaroundi | reverse complement strand
TGGGGTTCAAACTGTGAGATCATGACCTATGCCAAAACGAAGAGCTGGAGGCTTAACCTATTGGGCCACTCTGGTGCCCCAGTTTGTTCTATTTCTTAAGGAAAAGAAACCCTCCAGGCAAATTTTTGACCAAGGAATTAATGCTTATCTGGCTTTGAAGATGATGAAGGAGAAGGGGTGGGCATATGGAGCGATATTATCTGTATCTGAATCTTCAGTCAGTCCCATCGATTTCCACCCCACCCATCACTTCTGAGTTTTGAATCTGAAAGTTCTATGTGGTCTGCTGTTCAGTCACCTACTTCTGTACTTATTTTAGTATTTGATTTCTTTGACTTAGATTGTCATTTAACATTTGCTTTGTGATGCCCCTGAATTTTTGTAGGTTTATAGCTTTTAAAAAATTCCTGGGGTGCCTGGGTGGCTCAGTCGGTTAAGCGGCCGACTTCGTCTCAGGTCACGATCTCGCAGTCCATGGGTTCGAGCCCCACGTCGGGTTCTGTGCTGACAGCTCAGAGCCTGGAGCCTGTTTCAGATTCTGTGTCTCCCTCTCTCTGACCCTCCCCTGTTCATGCTCTGTCTCTCCCTGTCTCAAAAATAAATAAAAACGTTAAAAAAATTAAAAAAAAAATTCCTTACCATCATTTTAATGGAGTCTGAGGAGAAATAATAAAGGTTTGTACTCAAACCACCACCTGAATTGAAATAATCTCCATCTAGTTTACATGTACTTTAGTTCTTCAGAATTGTGGATTGCCCTGGGCTCAGGGCAAATTTTGCTAAAGCCATGAAGGATTGCCCTACACAGCCATCTGGTACACAGCCGCCAGCACTGTCCAGCCACTGTGCAGCACCCAGGCCACTCACTGTGCTGAGTCACTACTGCCATGCACCATGCCCAGCTGCCAGACACACAGCTGCTGATTCATGCTGTAGCCAGGCATGGTGCCACACCCAGCCACTTGGTCCCAGCCACTGTGGTACACCAGGCCCAGTTGAGCCCAGCCATTACTGCACGCTGTGCCCTCATGCCCTGGCCACAATGGTACACAGCCCCCAGGTACCACAGCACTTCAGAGGTCTGGCATATGACTAGTGGCCCAGGACAAAATTTGCTAATATTGCTGCCCCACTCCCAAGCTGCCCCTCAGAGCTAGCCTGTTTACATCCCACTAACACCAGAGAGTAAGCACAGCTGACAACAGGCAGAGTGTCAGTGCAGATGACTACACTGAAAGGAAAAGTGACTCAGACACAACAGTAGGGCATAAGCAACACACATAGGATACTTTCTTGAAGGGCCAGGTTCTGGTGTACAGGGGACACTGCATTGCAGAGCACTCCAGGACCTCTTCTTCAGAAAATAGCTACTTTCAAGAGCAGAAGACATAGCTGACTTTCTTAACACACAGAAACAGACACAGAGAGGCAGACAAAATGAGGAGACAGAGAAATTTACCCCAAATGAAAGAATATGACAAGGCCACAGCCAGAGATTTAAGCAAAACAGATATAAGTAATATGCGTGATAGAGAATTTAAATCAATGATCATAAAGATACTAACTGGACTTGAGAAAAGAGTGGAAGACATCAGTGAGACCCTTAATATACAGATAAGGAACAACTCAGCAGAGATAAGGGACTCAATAAATAGAGAAACACGCTTGACAAAATGAACAGGAAGAAGCAGAGGAACAAATTAATGATATAGAAGACAGAGTGATGCAAAGTAATCAAGATGAACAAAATAGAGAAAGAATTCTGCAAAACAAGAATAGACTTAGGGAACTCAGTGACTCCATCAAACATAATAACATTCATATTACAGGAGTCCCAAGATAAGAAGAGACAGAAAGAGTGGGGGTGGGGGGGGCAGAAAAGTTATTTGAAGAAATAATAGCTGAAAACTTCCCAAATCTGGAGAAGGAAACAGATATCCAGATTCAGGAGACACACAGAACCTCCATCAGAAATTAACAAAAGTAGGTCCACACAAAGACATATTGTAACTAAATTTGCAAAGTTTAGTGATTAAATTTTAGTGATTAAAAACACTTTTAAGCAGCAAGACAAAAGAAGATAGTAACACACAGAGGAAAACCTATAGGTGTAGCAAATAATTTTTCACCAGAAACTTTCCAAACGAGAAGGGAGTGGCATAATATGTTCAAAGTGCTGAGTGGGAAACATATGCAGCTAAGAATATTCTATCCAGCAAGGCTATCATCCAGAATAGAAAGAGATAAAGAGTTACTTAGAAAATAAAAACTAAATCTCATGACCACTAAATCATCCTGGCAAGAAATATTAAAGAGGACACTTTAAGTGGAAAGGAGAGACCAAAAGTGATAGTATAAAGATAGGAAACACAAAAGTAATAAAAATGAATATTTCTATAAAAAATAAGTCACAGAACTAACAAAACAAAAGGATGTGAAAATATGACATTTACCTAAAACGTGAGGAAGAGAAAAAGAATAGGTTCAAATGTAAATGACCATCAACTTAATATAGACTGCTATATGCAGGAGAGGTTATAGACAAACTTAATGGTAACCATGGATCAAAAACCACTAATAAATATATGAAGAATAAAGAGAAAGAAACCCAAATATATCACTAAAAAAATCAGCAAACCACGAAGGAGAGAAAGACAAGAAAGGATCAGAGAAAATCTTCGGAAACAACCACTAAATAAAAATAACAAAATTACAATAAATGCATACCTATCAATAATTACTTTGAATGTAAATGGACCAAATGCTCCAATCAAAAGCCATAGGGTGACAGAGTGGATAAAAACAACAAGACTCATCTATATGCTGCCTCCAAAAGACTCATTTTACACCTAAAGCCACTTGCAGATTGAAAGTGAGTGGATAGAAAACACGTTATGTAAATGGATGTCAAAAGAAAGCTGGAGTAGCAATGCTTATATCAGACAAAATAGACTTTTTAAAAAGTTTTAGTTAACATACAGTGCAATATTGGTTTTAGAAGTGGAATTCAATGATTCACTTATGTACAACAGCCAGTGCCCATCACAAGTGCCCTTCTTAATACCTATCACCCATCTAGTTCATCATTCACCCACTCTCTCCATCAATGCTCAGTTTGTTCTCTATCGTTAAAAGTCTCTTGTCATTTGTTTCCCTCTCTTCTCTTTCCCCCCTCCCTTCCCATACATTCATCTGTTTCATTTCTTAAATTCCACATATGAGGGAAATTATATGGTATTTGTCTTTCTCTGATTGACTTATTTTGCTTAGCCTAGTACATACTAGATCTATCCACATCATTGCAAATGACAAGATTTCATTCTTTTTGGTGGCTGAGTAATATTCCATTATATATTATATAATACATACGTGTACACACACACACACCCCACATCTTCCTTATCCATTCTTCAGTCAATGGACATTTGGGTTCTCTCCATAGTTTGGTTATTGTTGATAATTCTGCTATAAACATTGGGGTGCATGTACCCCTTCAAGTATGTATTTTTTTATCCTTTGGGTAAATACCTATACTGCAATTGCTAGATCATAGGGTGGTTCTATTTTTAGTTTCTTGAGGAACCTCCGTACTGTTCTCCATAGTGGCTGCACCAGTTTGCATTCTCACCAACAGTGCAAGAGGGTTCCCCTTTCTCTGCATGCTCAGCAACACCTGTTGTTTCTTGTATTGTTAATTTTAGCCATTCTTACAGGTGTGAGGTAGTATCTCATATTTCTCTGATGGTGAGTGATGTTGAGCCTCTTTTCATGTTCTGTTAGCCATCTGGATATCTTCTTTGGAAAAGTGTCTATTCATGTTTTCTACCCATTTCTTCACTGGGTTATTTGTTTTTGGGATTTGGTAATTTCTTTATAAATTTTGGATACTAACCCTGTATCAGATATGTCATTTGCAAATATCTTCTCCCATTCCATAGGCTGTCTTTTAGTTTTGTTGATTGTTTCTATCACTATGCAAAAACTTTTTATCTTGATGAAATCCCAATAGTTCATGTTTGCTTTTGTTTCCCTTGCCTTCAGCAACATGTCTAGTAAGACGTTGCTTCAGCCAAGGTCAAAGAGGATTCTGCCTGTGTTCTCCTCTAGGATTTTGATCATTTCCTATCTCACATTTAGGTCTTTCATCCATTTTGAATTTATTTTTGTGTACGGTGGAAGAAAGTGGTCCAGTTTCACTCTTTTGCATGTTGCCATCCAGTTTTCCCAACACCATTTGTTGAGGAGACATTGGATATTCTTTCCTGCTTTGTCAAAGATTAGTTGGCCACAGACAAAAAAGACTTTAAAACAGGCTCTATAACTAGAGACAAAGAAGGACACTATATAATAATAAAGGGGACAATCCAACAAGAAGATATAACAATTGTAGATATTTATACACCTAACATACGAGCACCCAAATACATAAAATGGTTATTAACAAGCATAAAGGAAATAAGTAATGATATAATAATATTTGGGGGTTTTAACACTCCACTTACATCAATGGACAGATCATCTAAACAAAAATCAACAAGGAAACAATGACTTTGAATGACACAGTGGAACAAATAAATTTAACAGATATATTCAGAACACTGCATCATAAAACAGAATACACATTCTTTTCAAGTGTACAAAGAACATTCTCCAGAGAAGATCACATATTAGTCCACAAAAAAAACCTCAACACATTCAAGAAGATTAAAATCATATCTTTCATCTTTTCTGACGACAGCACTATGAAACTAGAAGTTAACTTCAAGAATATATCTGGAAACATCACAAATACATGGAGGCTAAATAACATGCTAGTAAACAATGAATGATTCAATCAGGAAATAAAAGAAGAAATTAAAAAGTACATGGAAATAAATGAAAATGAAAACACAATGGTCGAAAACCTTTGGGATGCAGCAAAAGTGGGTCCAAGAGGAAAGTTTATAACAATACAGGTCACCTCAAGGAGCAAGAAAAATCTGAAATAAACAACCTAACCTTACATTTAATGGATCCAGAAAGAGAACAACCATCACAACCTAGAACCAACAGAAGGGAGGAAATAATAAAAGAGCAGAAATAAATGATATAGAAACTTAAAAAGCAATAGAACAGATCAATGAAACCAGGAGCTGGTCCCTTAAAAATAATTAACAAAACTGATAAACCTCCGCAGACTTATCAATAAGATAAAGAACTCAAATAAATAAAATTACAAATGGGAGAGGAGAAAAAAACAACCAATACCATATAAATACAAACAATTGTAAGAGAATATTATGAAAAACTTTATGTCAATTGGGCAACCTAGAAGAAATAGATAAATTCCTAGAAACATATAAACTACCAAAATTGGAGGAGGAAGAAATAGAAAATGTGAACAGAACAATAACCAACAAAAAAATTGAATCAGCAATCAAAATCCCCACAAACACAAGTCCAGGGCCAGACAGCTTCACAGGCAAGTTCCACCAAATATTTAAAGAAGAGTTAATGCCTATTTTTCTCAAGGTATCCCAAACAGTATAAGAGGAAGGAAAACTTCCAAATTCATTCTATGAGGCCTGCATTACCCTGATACCAAAGCAAGATAAAGACACCACTAAAAAAGAGAACTATAGGCCATTATCTCTGATGGACAGAGATGCAAAAATCCTCAACAAAATACTAGTAAATCAAATTCAACTATACATTTAAAAAATCATTCACCACAATCAAGTAAGATTTATTCCTGAATTTCAAGTGTGCTTCAATATTTGCAAATTAATCAACATGATAGATCACATCAATAACAGAAAGGATAAGAATCACATGATCATTTCAATAGATGCAGAGAAAACACTTGACATAGCACAACATATCATACATTTATGATAAAAACTCTTGACAAAGTAGGTTTAGAGGGAACACATCTCAACATAATGAAGACAATATATTAAAAACCCACAGCTAATGTCACTGTTCATGGGGAACGGCTGAGTGCTTTTCCCCTAGGGTCAGGAACATGATAAGGCTTGTCCACTCTGACCACTTTTATTCAACATAGTATGGGAAGTCCTAGCTGCAGCAGACAACAAAAGAAAGAAAAGGCATCCAAATTGGTAAGGAAGAAGTAAAACTTTTCTATTTGCAGATGACATGATATTCTATATAGAAAATCCAAAAGATTCCACTAAAAAACTGTTAGAACTGATAAATGAATTCAATAAAGTTGTAAAATACAAAATCAATGTACAGAAATATGTTGCACTTCTATACACTACAAATGAAGTAGAGAAAGAGAAATTAAAACAATATGATTTATAATTGCATAAAAAATAATAAGATACCTAGAAATAAACCTAATCAAGGAAGTATAAGTAAAAGACTTATACTTGGCAAATTGTAAAACACTGATGAAAGAAATTGAAGATGACACAAAGAAATGGAAAGTTATTCCATACTCACTGATTGGAAAAACAAATATTGTTAAAATATCTATATGACCCAAAGCAATCTACACATTTAATGCAACTCCTATCAAAATGCTAACGGCATTTTTCACAGAACTAGAACAAACAATACTAAAATTTGTATGGAACCATAAAAGACCCCGACCGGCCAAAGCAATCTTGAAAAAGAAAAGCAAAGCTGGAGGCACCACAATTCTGGACTTCAAATTATATTACAAAGTTGTAAAAATCAAAACAGTATGGTACTGAGACAAAAATAGACACAAACATTAATGGAACAGAATAGAAAGCCTAGAAATAAACTTTCAACTAAATGGTCAATATCTTCAACAAAGCAGGAAAGAATATCCAATGGGAAAAAGTATTTTCAACAGATGGTGTTGGGGAAACTGGACAGCAACAGGCAAAAGAAAGAAAATGGATCAAAGACCCAAATGTGAGGCCTGAAACCATTACAATCCTAGAAGGGAACACAGGTAGTAACTTCTTTGACATTGGACTTGGCAACTTTGTTCTAGATAGGTCTTCTGAGGCAAGGGAAAAAAAGCAAAAATAAACTATCAAATAAAATAAACTATCAAAATAAAAAGGTTCTGCACAGCAAAGGAAACAAACAACAAAACTAAAAATCAACCTACAGAATGGGAGAAATTATTTACAAATGGCATATCCAATAAAGGATTAGTATCCAAAATATATAATTTCTAAAACTCAACACCCAAACAACAAACGATCCAATTAAAAATGGGCAGAAGACATGAACTGACATTTCTCCAAAGAAGAGACATGAACAGATATTTTTCCAAAGAAGACATATGATGGGCAACAGACACATGAAAATATGCTCATCGTCACTTACCATCAGGGAAATGCAAATCAAAACTGCAATGCGATATTACTTCACACCTGTCAGAATAGCTAAAATCAACAACACAAGAAACAACAAGTGTTGGCAAGGATGTGGAGAAAAAAGAACACTTGTTATGGCCAACTAATCTTTGAAAGCAGGAAAGAATATCCAATGGAAAAAAGATAGTCTCTTTAACAAATGGTGGTGGGAGAACTGGACAGCAACATGCAGAAGAATAAAACTAGACCACCTTCTTACACCATTCACAAAAATAAACTCAAAATGGATAAAGGACCTGAATGTGAGACAGGAAACCATCAAAACCCTAGAGGAGAAAGCAGGACAAAACCTCTCTGACCTCAGCCGTAGCAATCTCTTACTTGACACATCTCTAAATGCAAGGGAATTAAAAGCAAAAATGAATTATTGGGACCTCATGAAAAAGGAGTTTTTGCACTGCAAAGGAAAAATCAAAAAAACTAAAAGGCAACAATAGAATGGGAAAGTTATTTGCGAATGACATATCAGATAAAGGGCTAGTATCGAAAATCTACAAAGAAATCACCAAACTCCACACCCCAAAAAATAATAATAATACACCAGTGAAGAAATGGGCAGAAAACATGAATAGACACTTCTCTAAAGAAGACATCCAGATGGCCAACAGGCACATGAAAAGATGCTCAACGTCGCTCCTCGTCAGGGAAATACAAATCAAAACCACACTCAGATATCACCTCACGCCACTCAGAGTGGCCAAAATGAACAAATCAGGAGACTATAGATGCTGGCGAGGATGTGGATAAATGGGAAACCTCTTGCACTGTTAGTGGGAATGCAAATTGGTGCAGCCACTCTGGAAAACAGTGTGGAGGTTCCTCAAAAAATTAAAAATAGACCTACCCTATGACCCAGCAATAGCACTGCTAGGAGTTTACCCAAGGGATACAGGAGTACTGATGCATAGGGGCACTTGTACCCCAATGTTTATAGCAGCACTTTCAACAATTGCCAAACTATGTTAAGAGCCTAAATGTCCATCAACTGATGAATGGATGAAGAAATTGTGGTTTATATACACAATGGAATACTACATGGCAATGGGAAAGAATGAAATATGGCCTTTTGTAGCAACGTGGATGGAACTGGAGAGTGTGATGCTAAGTGAAATAAGCCATACAGAGAAAGACAGATACCATATGTTTTCACTCTTAGGTGGATCGTGAGAAATTTAACAGAAGGCCTTGGGGGAGGGGAAGGAAAAAAAAAATGGTTAGAGAGGGAGGGAGCCAAACCATAAGAGACTCTTAAAAACTGAGAACAAACTGAGGGTTGATGGGGGGTGGGAGGGAGAGGAGGGTGGGAGATGGACACTGAGGAGGGCACTTGTTGGGATGAGCACTGGGTGTTGTATGGAAACCAATTTGACAATAAATTTCACATTTAAAAAAATAAAGAAGAAAAAAAGAAAAAAGAAAAAAGAACACTTGTACACTGTTGGTGGGAGTGTGAAGTAGTGTAGCCACTCTGGAAAACTGTATGGAAGTTCCTCGAAAACTTAAAAATAGAGCTACACTATGATCCACCAATTTCCCTACTGGGTATTTACCCAAAGAATACAAAACACTAATTCAAAGGGACACATGCATCCCTGTGTTTATAGCAGCATAAGTTACAGTAGCTAAGATGTGGAAGCCTCCCAAAGGTCCATCAATTAATGAATGGATGAAGACGATGTGATATATATACATACACACACATATATATTTGTGTACATTTGTACATATACAATGTGTGTGTGTATATATATATACATGTGTGTATGTGTGCATGTATATGTATTCACAATGGAATATCATTCAGCTTTAAAAAAGAATGAAATCTTCCCATTTGCAATGACATGGAAGCTAGAGGGTATAATGCTAAATGAAATAAGCCAGTCAGAGGAAGACAAATACCATATGATTTCACTCATATGTGGAATTTCAGAAACAAAACAAATGGACAAAGGGAAAAAGAGAGAGCAAGACAAATCAAGAAATAGACTCAACAATAGAGAAAAAACTGATGGTTAGCAGAGGGGAAAGGGGGATGAGTTAAATAGGTGATGGGGATTAAGGAGTGTCCTTGTCATGATAAGCACTGGATGATATATGGATATGTTTAATTATAATATTGTACACCTGAAATTAATAACACTGTATGTTAACTAACTAGAATTAAAATAAAAACTTAAAAAAATGATGGGCCAAGGATCTGAATAGACACTTTTCCTAAGACACACAGATGGCCAACATTTACATGAAAAAGTGTTCAACATCACTAGTCATCAGAGAAATGCAAATAAACACCACAGAGGTATCACTTCACACCTATTAGAATGCCTATTCCCATAAAGAGTTAATAAGTGTTGGTGAAGATTGTGGAAAAAAGGGAACCCTTGTGCATGCATTTTGGTGGGATTGTAAATCGGTGCAGCCACTAGGGAAAACAGTATAGAGATTCCTCCCCAAATTAGAAATAAAGTACTATATGACCTACCAATCCCAGTTTTGGGTATTTACCTGAAGGAAATGAAAACACTAACTTAGAAAGGTGTCTGCACCTCCTATTTACTGCAGCATTGTTTACAAGAACCAAGACATGGAAATGACTCAAGTGTCCATCATTAGATGGATGAATAAAGAAAATATGGTATACACACACTCTCATATACTCACACACACACATATGTATAAATATATATTTTTGCTTATTGACAAAATGTACACTCATTGCTGATAAACTAGATAATACAGAAAAGAATAAAAAGCAGAAATATTCCTTCCAGATATAGGAGGAAGATGGCAGAGTAGGAGGATCCTGAGCTCATTTTGTCCTCTAGACACCGTGAGATAATAACTACATGTGTGAAACTAACTCCAAAAATGACCTGAAGACTAGCATAACAGTCCTTCCACAGTTAATTATAAAGAGGAGGCCATGTCAAAAACAATAGGAAGGGCAGAGACATGGTTGGGAACTAATCCCCCAGTGGTACTAACCACAGGCAGCAGCGCATCACAATCACTAAGTGAAAGGATCAGACACCACACCAGGCATCCCCCACACTGGGGACCCACACTGGAAAGATGATACCCCATAATATCTGGCTTTGAAAAACAGTGGGGCCTAACTTTGGGAGATTTAAAAATCAATGAGGCATAACTCTGGGAACTCTAAAAATCAGTGGGCTTGATGTAGGGAGAGGGCCATAGGAAATTATGTCCCACCCTTAAAGAGCCAGAATACAAAATGACTTGGCCCAAGACACAGCACAGAAGTACCAGTTTGAAAAGTACCTGGGATATACATTGAAAAGATTTATTGACTAATCTTAGAAAGTGTGGAGGGACAGGGATCTTCAGGAGATTTCTCTGGACATAAAAGTTCTGGTGAACACCATTTCTTTTGCCCTCTGGATACTTGCAGGAGCCAGTGCTAACACTCTCTCTCCATCTACTTTGCTAATACCACATGCCTCACCTCAGAGTTGCCCTGTGGACTCATCCCATCCAACCCACCTGTGTAGACATACATCCCTCCCAAGTGTCTCTTGACCCACCACACACTGCTGGCAGTCCCAGCTGAGACCAGCACCACTCCAAAGTGACTCCTGCCCTCGGGAAAGGAGGAAATAATTTCACACATCAGCACATCTACAGTTTCAGCAGCCTGACTTCTTATCTAATTGTACAGGGAACAAGCCCTATCTTTAGGTATTTCTGCAGCTGTGGCAGAGAGGCTAATGGCAGATATCTATGCTGCTAACCTCACCCTCCAGATAGCCTCTGGTGGCCTCAGAGTATCCTCTCAACAGCACAGGGACCAAACCCTTCCCAGTGTGCGCATAGCTGGCAAAAAGTATCACTGTAGTTGGTGTGGCTGAAGGTAATCACAAGTCAGCCACAACAGCAGAGCACATGCAACCTACCCAGGACACACTCCAGGAGCAGCTGATTTTGAAGACCAGGAGATACTATGCTACATGGCACAATAGGACCTTTTCTAAACGAAGCCACTGCTTTCAAGACCAGGAGATGTGGCTGGCCTAACTAATGCATAGAAAAAACACAGAGAAGTAGACAAAATGAGGAACAGAGGAATATGTTCCAAATGAAAGAACAGAACAAAATAACAGTAAAAAATTTAATGAAATGGAGATCAGCAATATGCCTGATAAAGAATTCAAAGTAATAGTCATAAAAATATTCAGTGGACTGAAAAAAAAGTAGATGATCCCAGTGAAAAATTTAACTAATGATAGAAAATATTAAAAAGAACCAGTCAGGGGCACCTGGGTGGCCCAGTCGGTAAAGCATCTGACTTTGGCTCAGGTCATGATCTCACAGTTTGTGATTTTGAGACCTGCATTGGGCTCTGTACTGAAAGGTCAGGGCCTGGAGCCTGCTTTGGATTCTGTGTCTCCCTCTCTCTCTGCCCCTAACCCACTCACACTCTGTCTCTGTCTCTCTCTCAAAAATAACATAACATAACATAACATAACATAACATAACATAACATAAATAAAATAAAATAAAATAAATAAAATCATTAAAAGACATTTTTTAAAAAAAAAACAGAACCAGTCAGAGCTGAAGAATTCAGTAATTAAAACAAAAAATACAGTAGACGGGGGTGGGGGGGGTGGGGGGGGCAGGAAGATGGCGGCGTAGGAGGACGCTGGGCTCACCGAGTGTCCTGCTGATCACTTAGATTCCACCTACACCTGCCTAAATAACCCAGAAAACCGCCAGAGGATTAGCAGAACGGAGTCGCCGGAGCCAAGAGCAGACGAGAGGCCCACGGAAGAGGGTAGGAAGGGCGGCGAGGCGGTGCGCGCTCCACGGACTGTCGGGAGGGAGCCGGGCGGAGGGGCGGCTCGCCGGCCAAGCAGAGCCCCCGAGTCTGGCTTGCAAAAAGCGGAGGGGCCTGACGGACTGTGTTCCGACAGCAAGCGCGACTTAGCGTCTGAGAGGTCATAAGTTAACAGCTCTGCTCAGAAAACGGGAAGGCTGGAGGACAAAGGGAAGGAAAGCTGCTGAGCCCCCAGACGACAGAGCTCAGTTTGGTGGGGAACAAAGGCGCTCGCCAGCGCCATCTCCCCCGCCCATCCCCCAGCCAAAATCCCAAAGAGAACCAGTTCCTGCCAGGGAACTTGCTCGCTCCGCGCAAACACCCAACTCTGCGCTTCTGCGGAGCCAAACCTCCGGCAGCGGATCTGACTCCCTGCTGCTGCCACAGGGCCCCTCCTAAAGTGGATCACCTAAGGAGAAGCAAGCTAAGCCTGCCCCTCCTGCCCCTGTGCACCTTGCCTACCCACCCCAGCTAAGACGCCAGATCCCCAGCATCACAAGCCTGGCAGTGTGCAAGTAGCCCAGACAGGCCACCCCACCCCACAGTGAATCCCGCCCCTAGGAGAGGGGAAGAGAAGGCACGCACCAGTCTGACTGTGGCCCCAGCGGTGGGCTGGGGGCAGACATCAGGTCTGACTGCGGCTCCGCCCACCAACTCCAGTTATACACCACAGCACAGGGGAAGTGCCCTGCAGGTCCTCACCACACCACGGACTATCCAAAATGACCAAGACGAAGAATTCCCCTCAGAAGAATCTCCAGGAAATAACAACAGCTAATGAGCTGATCAAAAAGGATTTAAATAATATAACAGAAAGTGAATTTAGAATAATAGTCATAAAATTAATCGCTGGGCTTGAAAACAGTATAGCTGACAGCAGAGAACCTCTTGCTACAGAGATCAAGGGACTAAGGAACAGTCAGGAGGAGCTGAAAAACGCTTTAAACGAAATGCATAACAAAATGGAAACCACCACAGCTCGGATTGAAGAGGCAGAGGAGAGAATAGGTGAACTAGAAGATAAAGTTATGGAAAAAGAGGAAGCTGAGAAAAAGAGAGAGAAAAAAATCCAGGAGTATGAGGGGAAAATTAGAGAACTAAGTGATACACTAAAAAGAAATAATCTACCCATAATTGGTATCCCAGAGGAGGAAGAGAGAGGGAAAGGTGCTGAAGGGGTACTTGAAGAAATCATAGCTGAGAACTTCCCTGAAGTGGGGAAGGAAAAAGGCATTGAAATCCAAGAGGCACAGAGAACTCCCTTCAGACGTAACTTGAATCGATCTTCTGCACGACATATCATAGTGAAACTGGCAAAATAGAAGGATAAAGAGAAAATTCTGAAAGCAGCAAGGGGTAAACGTGCCCTCACATATAAAGGGAGACCTATAAGACTCGTGACTGATCTCTCTTTTGAAACTTGGCAGGCCAGAAAGAATTGGCACGAGATTTTCAGGGTGCTAGACAGAAAAAATATGCAGCCAAGAATCCTTTATCCAGCAAGTCTGTCATTTAGAATAGAAGGAGAGATACAGGTCTTCCCAAACAAACCAAAATTGAAGGAATTTGTCACCACTAAACCAGCCCTCCAAGAGATCCTAAGGGGGACCCTGTGAGACAAAGTACCAGAGACATCACTACAAGCATAAAACATACAGACATCACAATGACTCTAAACCCATATCTTTCTATA
>NW_024412394.1:19236384-19283873 GCF_014898765.1 Herpailurus yagouaroundi | reverse complement strand
TTCGCTGTACTATTTATAACTGTCCACACAAATTGGTCATAAAAGGATGGTATTTGGGGTAAGTTCAGTCAGTTCCCTGCAGAATTCAAGAATAAACCTGTTGCTAAACTTAGAAATGCTATTTTTATTATTTATAAGTGGTTTTTTATTCCATTTATGGCATATCAGCTGATTTAAATAAGCAACTTACATCTGAATAAGGATTTCATCCAAGTGTGCAACCTAAATGGAAAAATTTGAAGCCAAATAAAAATATACTATAAAGAAATAAAGATGGTACCAAATTTTAGATCAAAATAAATTAGGAAATAGATCAGCCAATGGTTTATGATTCTAAATTCAGATATGATATCAATATACAGAGATAGTAGGACAAAGGTGAGTTACAGAAAGAACCTTCATCAACTTCGAAATATTACTTTTGGTGGAGAAGAGAAAGATGAAGATTAAAAGCAATGGCTAAGTCAAAAGACATCAATTTCTAACACACATGTTCCATGCCTGGTGAGATATGTAATTAAAAAGGTGTGTGGATAACACTATGAAACAAGAGTAAAGAAAACCATCATTATTTTAAGCCTATCGCAATGAAATAACTGGCGCACCCTCATTCTCCTTCTAACTGGATTCTGGAGTTACTTGCCCACTCTTCTTGTGGTATCTAAAGTTCTGGAAATATCAGTCCTCCTAGAGCTCCCTTTCTGGTGAGGGAGTAGACATGGGTCAAATCATCACCAAGTACATAATTATAAACTCTGGTAAGTGTTGTGAAGAAATATTCCAAAAAGCGAATAGAGCATATAATGAAGATAATGATCTATTGTGGCAGAAATGAAGGCATGTTCCAGGAAAGGCTTCCTTGAGCAAGAAATTAACACTCATGCCGATATCCTAAGGAGTTTTCCAGGCAAAAAGGAGTGTGCCAGGCAGAAGGAAGAGGTTGTGTCAATTCACAATGCATTCAGTGAATGAAAAAATTTTGGTGTGGGAGCTAAATAAATTTGGAAAGTTGGAGTGCCTAAATTCTACAAATTCTGGTCAGAACATGTAAGGACAAAGCCATTCGCCACCCTCCCCACTTTCTCTAGTATTTCAGTTCTGGAGCTGTCCCTTGCAACATGCTCCAGTGTTTTCCCTTCCAAGAGTCCCACCTAGGAGGCTTTACATAAGCAGAACCTGCAGTGTGGTTGTGATCATGAAATGGTCATATGGTGACCACGAAATGGTCATATGGTGACCACGAAATGAACTTATTTCTGGTATAGTACATTGTATGCAACTTTCTAGATTATAAAGTGCAATCAGCAAGGATCCTAGCAGCAAAGGATGGTGCAGCATGCCAGGCTGGCAAGAGTGAAGAGCTATTTCCATGTGCAGGCCCCGAGAGAGCTGGGAAAACAACAGTTTCTAGAATCTGAATAGATAAACTGTACCTGACAAAAGATATTTCCTTTGACAAAGGTATCCTGTGGCTATCCTTCAGATAGGCTAGTGGAAGAAGAAGGTGTCCAGCCTCTCTCATTTCCCACCCTCTGATCCCTTGTCACTGCTGTGAAGCCACACACATGTCATCCTCTCAAGACTTAGAACAGAAGGGAGAATGGAGGATAGGCAAACCAGGTGACCTTGTCAGAGAGGGTTAAAGCATAGTGCTCAGTTTCAAATCTTAGGGGAGCCACTTAGAAATTGTGTGACCTTAGGAATGGTAACCCTTCTCCAAATGCCTCAATTTCCTCACCTTTAAAATGGAAGTGATGACAATTACACATTGATTCACTTCAAGGATTCATAAAGTGTTCAGCTGAGTGCCTGACATGTAATCAGTGCTTATAAATGTTCTTAACATACTCATTTATGGAAGAAACTGAAGTTCAGGCAAGGTGAGTGACTTACTCAAGCTCCCATTGTCAGAAGGGACACAAAGCTTGAATCCAGGATTTGTTATTCTTGTCTTGACACTCTGATCTCGCCCTTCACCAGTCTCTTCTCCAGAATTGACAAAAGAATTACCAAATTCACTAAAATTTAGTTCAGTAAGCATATTCTGAATCTTGTCTATGTCAATTTTTAGAATATTTACATTCCCTCCACATACTTTATTGAGATATAATTGACATATAACTTTATGTAATTTTAAGGCACAAAATGTGTCAATTTGATGCAATTATTTATTGCAATGTGATTACCACTATAGTTTTAAGTAACATCTTTATCACTTTACCACTTCTTCGTTGGAGTGACAACATTTAAGACCTACTCTCTTATCAACTTCTAAGCACACTTTTTAAAAATTCATTAGCAGAGGACAGGGAAATGTTTCTCACATTCTCTATAACTTAATGTAAACAGGAAATTGTACCTTCCAGATACCTTGTAATTGTAGATTCTATCACAGTAAACATGAGGTTGACAATAACAGGGTCTTATTAGACTCCTCAATGGAGACTCTCAGAAGTGCAATCAATTTAGGAGCCTCCATGGAGCTCATTTACCTATAGAACTGAGATAATTATACATCATATTTCACTAATTGAAATGCCTCAGAAGAGTTAAAAGTTCAAATAATTGGAGTGGGTAGAACCAACCATCCTCCCAGTCTTAAGAAAAATTCTCCAAGAAGTTTCTGATCTGAGACAAGTATCCACAAGCCACCTACTGGGAACCCCCAGGCGTTCTCTAGTCAGTTCCACCAGAAGGCCAGGGCACTCCTGCATGGGGTATAAGGGACTACAACAAAAATTATATGTCAACAAAGTAACCAACCTAGAATAAATGGATGAATTTCTAGAAACACAATCTTCCAAAGTGAATCAGGAGGTGCTTGGGTGGCTAAGTTGGTTAAGTGTCTGACTTCTGCCCAGGTCATGGTCTTACAGCTCATAAGTTTGAGCCTGCATCAGGCTCTGTGCTGACAGCTCAGAGCCAGGAGCCTGCTTCAGATTCTCTGTCTCCCTCTCCCCAACTTGTGTGCACGTGCACTCTCAAAAATAAATCAATAAAATTTTTTTTTAATTTTTTTTGAACGTTTTTTATTTATTTTTGGGACAGAGAGAGACAGAGCATGAACGGGGGAGGGGCAGAGAGAGAGGGAGACACAGAATCGGAAACAGGCTCCAGGCTCCGAGCCATCAGCCCAGAGCCCGACGCGGGGCTCGAACTCACGGACCGCGAGATCGTGACCTGGCTGAAGTCGGACGCTTAACCGACTGCGCCACCCAGGCGCCCCAATAAAATTTTTTTTTAAAGTGAATCAGAAAGAAATAGAAGATCTGAACAGACCAATTACCAGTAACAAAATTGAATCAGTAATCAAAAAACTCCCAATAAGCAAAAGGCCAGGATCAGATTGATTTACAGGTGAATCCTACCAACATTTACAGAAGAATTAATACCTATTCTTTTTAAACTATTCCCAAAAAAACAGAAGAGGAAGTAAAACTTTCAAATTCATTTGAGAAGGCCTGCATTATCCTGATATTAAAACCAAAGACACTAAAAAAAAGAAAGAAAACTACAGGCCCAATATCCCTGATGAACAAAGATGCAAAGGTTCTCAATAAAATGTTACCAAACTGTATTCAACAATACATTAAAAGGATCATTCACCACGATCAAGTGGGATTTATTTCAAGGAAGCAAGGATGGTTTAATATTCACAAATCAATCAACACACATTAACAAAAAGTAAAAATCATATAATCATCTCCATTTGACAAAATTCAACATTTTTCATGAGAGAAACTTTTGAAGTGTTTAAAGGGAACACACTTCAACATAATAACGATGATATATCAAGACCCACAGCTAGCATCATACTCATTTGTGTAAAAATGGGAGTTTTCCCTCTAAGGTCAGGAATAAGACAAGGATGTTCACTGTCACCACTAACTTTCAACACAGTACTGGAAGTCCTAGCCACAGCAATCAGACAAGAAAAAGAAACAAGAGGTATCCATATTGGTACCAGAGAAGTAAAACTCTATTTGCAGATAACATGATACTGTATATGGAAGACCCTAAAGACTTCACCAGAAAACCATTAAAAATGATAAATGATTTTTATCAGGATACAAATTTATCAGGATATAAATATTTTTATCAGGATACAAAATTAATATACAGAAATCTGTTGCATTTTATACACAAAGAGCAAAGTAGCAGAAAGAGAAGTTAAGGGAAAAAACTCCATCTACAATTACACCAAAAATAATAAAATACTTAGGAATAAATTTAACTAAGGAAGTCAAAGACTTGTACTCTGAAAACTATAAAACATTGAAGGAAATGGAAGATGACACAAACAAATGGAGTGATTTTCCATGCCTATGGATTGGAAGAGTCACTGTTGTTAAAATGTCCATACTAAAAGCCAAAATGTCCATCAACTGATGAATGGACATATGTGTATGTGTGTATATAAGTACACAACAGAATATTATTCAGCCGTAAAAAGAATGAAATCTTGCTATTTGCAACAATGTGGGTGGAGCTACAGTGTATTATGCAAATTGAAATAAATCAGAGAAAGACAAGTATCATATGATTTCACTCATGTGGAATTTAAGGAACAAAACAGAGGAACATGGGGTTGGGGGAGGCAAGAGAGTCAAAGCAGGAAACAAGTTTTTTTAATTAATTTTATTTTTTTAATTTACACCCAAATTAGTTACCATACAGTGCAACAATGATTTCAGTAGTAGATTCCTTAATGCCCCTTACCCATTTAGCCCATCCCCCCTCCCAAAACCCTTCCATTAACCCTGTTTTTTCTCTATATTTAAGAGTCTCTTATGTTTTGTCCCCCTCCCTGTTTTTATATTACTTTTGCTTCCCTTATGTTCATCTGTTCTGTGTCTTAAATTCCCCATATGAGTGAAGTCATATGACTTCAGCCCTCAGCTGCGGGCCACTAGAGGGGAGGTAGGCAGGGGGATGGAATAATAAGTGATGGGCATTACAGAGGGCCCTGGTTGTGATAAGCACTGGGTGTTTCATGTATGTGGTGAATCAGTAAATTCTACACCTGAAACCAGTATTACACTGTATATTAACTAGAATTTAAATAAAAAATTGAAAAAATTACAATATCCATACTACCCAAGGCAATCTACAGATTCAATGCAATCTCTGTCAAAATACCAATAGTATTTTTTCACATAATTAGAACAAATATTACTAAAATTTATATGGAACCACAAAGATCCCAAATAACCAAAACAATCTTGAGAAAGAAAAACGGAGTTGGAG
This sequence comes from Herpailurus yagouaroundi, assembly GCF_014898765.1. Lineage (NCBI taxonomy): Eukaryota > Metazoa > Chordata > Mammalia > Carnivora > Felidae > Herpailurus > Herpailurus yagouaroundi. The sequence goes on along the minus strand of NW_024412394.1, from coordinate 19,278,626 downwards.
GCATCACAATCCCAGACTCCAAGATGTACTACAAAGCTATAGTAATCAAAATAGTATGGGACTAGCACAAAAACAGATACATAGATTAGAACAGAAGACAGAGCCCCAAAATAAGCCCAAGTGTAAATGGTCAATTAATCTATGACAAAGGAGGCAAGAATATACTGTAGGCAAAAGACAGTCTCCTCAATAAATTGAGTTAGGAAAATTGGACAGCAACATGCAAAAGAATAAAACTAGACCACTTTATTACACCACATGCAGACAGAAATATGTGTGTGTGTGTGTGTATAATCAGACAAGATACACTTTAAAAACAAAAACTATAACAAGAGATAAAGAAGGGCATATATAATGATAAAGGGATCAATCCAACAAGAATATTGTAAATATTGTAATTGTAACAATTGTAAATATCTATGCACCAAACATTGGAGCACCTAAATACATAAAGCAAATATTAACAGATACAAAGGGAGAAATGGATAGTAATATAATAATTATAGGGGAAATTAACACCTCATTTATATCAATGGATAGATTATCTAGGCAGAAAATCAATAAGGAGACAATGTTTTTGACAAACACAACAGTCTAGGTGGACTTAACAGATATATACAGAACAGTCTATTCAAAAACAATACATATCCTTTTCAAGTACACATGAAAAACTCTCAGGATTGATCACGTTAGGCTGCAACAAGTCTCAATATATTGAAGAAGACTGAAATGGTACCATGCATCTTTTCCAACCACAATGGGTGAATGAAATGAATGAAAATGAAACTAGAAATCTAAAACAAGAAAAAAATTGGAAAACACACAAACACATGGAGGATAAATGACATACCACTAAGCAACCAATGGGTCAACATTAAAATCAAATAAGAAATAAACAAATACATGGAGACAAATGAAAATGAAACACAGTGGTCCCTAATCTTTTGGATACAGCAAAAGTAGTTCTAACAGGGAAATTTATAGTGATAGAGGTCTAACTCAAAAAACAAGAAAAAGCTCATATAAATAATCTAACCGCACACTTAAAGCAACTAGAAGAAGAGAAACAAAGACCAAAGTGAGTAAAAGGAAAAATAATGAAGAACAGAGCAGAAAAAAATGACAGACACTAAAAAATAAAATCAATAGAGAAGATCATTGAAACCAGGATCTGATTCTTTGAAGAGATAAACAAATTGATAAAACTTTGGCCAGATCCATCAAGAAAAAAGAGAGAGATAACAAAAATAAATAAAATCAGAAATGAAAGAAGGAGAAATAACAACTGACACCACAGAGACACAGGATTACAAGAGAATATTATGAAAAATGGCATGTCAACAAGTTGGAAAACATAGAAGAAATTGATAAATTTACAGAAACCTGTAATCTTCCAAAACTGAATCAGAAAGAAATAGAAAATCTGAACAGATTTATTACTAGTAATTAATTAAATCGGTAATCAAAAACCTACCAAAAAAACAAAAGTCCAGGTCCAGATGGACTCACAGGTGACTTCTACCAAATAATTTAAAAAGAGTTGGGGCACCTGGGTGGCTCAGTTGGTTGAGTGTCTGACTTCGGCTCAGGTCATGATCTCACAACTCGTGAGTTGGAACCCCGCATCAGGTTCTGTGCTGACAGCTCAGAGCCTGGAGCCTGCTTCTGCTTCTGTGTCTCCCCCTCTCTCTCTGCCCCTAACCCACTCGCATTCTGTCTCTGTCTCTCTCAAAAATAAATAAACATTAAAAAAAAAAAAGAGTCAACACCTATACTTCTCAAAATATTCCAAAAAAATAGAAGAGATAGGTACTAAGGAGGGCACTTGTGATGAGCACTGGGGTGTTGTATGTAAGTGATGAATCACTAAATTCTACACTTGAAACTAATATTACACTGTATTTTAACTAACTGGAATTTAAATAAAAATTTTGAGGAAAAAAAAGGGAAGTAAAGTTTCCAACTACATTCTATCAGGCCAGCATTACCCTGATATCAAAATCAGACAAAGACACTATAGAAAAAAGGAAACTACAGACAATCCACAATGAACATGGATGTTAAAATCTTTAACAAAATGCTAACATACTGCATTCAGCAATACATTAAAAGAATCATATATGTGATCAAGTGGGATTTATTCCAGAGATTCAAGGATGGTTCAATATTTACAAATAAATCAATGTGACATAAATCAAGAAAACCAAGATAAAATTATATGATCATCTCAATAGATGCAGAAAAAGCCTTTGACAAATTTCAACATTCATTTGTGATAAAAACTGAACAAAGTGGGTTTACAGGAAACATACTTCAACACAAAATAAGGCCACATATGACAAACCCACAGATAACATCATACTCAATGGTGAAAAACTGAAAGCTTTTCAATAAAAATTGGTAAGGAAGGAGTAAAACTATCACTCTTTGTAGATCACATGATACTATGCATAGAAAACCCTAAAGATTCCACTAAAGAACTATTCAAAGCAACAAATAAATTCAGTCAAGTTGCAGGATACAAAATTAATACACATAAATTGGTTGTGTTTTTATACACAACAGTTAGCAGAAAGAGAAATTAGGAAAACTTTTACATTTACATCAAAAACAATAAAATACCAAGGAATACATTTAACTAGGAAAGTGAAAGACCTGTATTCAGAACTAAAAAACACTGATGAAAGAAGCTGAAGAAGACACAAACAATGGAAAGATACACCATGATCATGGATTAAAAGAATATTGTTAAAATGTTCATACTATCCAAAGCAATCTACACATTCAGTTCAGTCTCTATCAAAGTACCAACAGCATTTTTCACAGAACTAGAACAAATATTACTACAATCTATATGGAACCAAAAAAGACCCTGAATAGTCAAAGCAATTTTGAGAAAGAAGAACAAAGCTGAAGGTATCACAATTCCAGACTTCAAGATACAAAACTATAGTTATCAAAATAGTATTATACTGGCACAAAAATACACAAGTAACAGAAGAGAAAGGCCAGAAATAAACCTGAACTTATATGTCAATTAATCTATGATAGAGACAAGACTATAAAGGAAAAGACAGTCTCTTCAAATCAGTGGTACTGTGAAAACTGCATAGCTACCTGCAAAAGGATGAAACTGGACCACTTTCTTACACGACAACAAAAATAAACTCCAAATGGATTAAAGACCTGTGAGACCTGAAACCATAAAACTCCTAGAAAATAACAGGCAGTTATCTCTCTGATATTGGCTGTGGCAACATTTTTCTAGATATATCTCCTAAGGCAAGGGAAACAAAAGCAAAATAGATTATTGGGATTACACCAAAATAAAAAGCTTCTGAAGAGTGAAGGAAACCATTAACAAAATTAAAAGGCAATCTACTGCATGGGAGAAGACATTTACAAATGATATATCCAATAAGGAGTTAATATCCAAAACATATAAAGAACCTGTGTATCTTACACACACACACACACACACACACACACACCCTACAAATGATCCAATTAAAAATGGGCACAGGACTTGAATAGACATTTTTCCAAAGAAGGCATACAGATGGACAACAGACACATAAAAACAGACTCAACATCATTAAGCATTAGGGAAATACAAATTAGTACCAAAATGAGATATGACCTTATGCCTATCGGAATAGCTAGAATCAAAAAGACTAGAAATATTGGTGAGGATGTGGGAAAATGGCACGCTCATGCATTGTCGGTGGGAATGCAAACTGGTGCAGCCACTGTGGAAAACACTATGGGGGTCCTCAAAACATTAAAGATAAAAATACGATATGTTCCACTAATTCCACTGGGTATTTGCCCCCCCCTCCAAAAATGAAAACACTAATTCAAAAAGATATATGCGTTCCTATGTTTATTTCAGCATTATTTACAATAGTCAAGAGATGGAAGCAAGCCAAGTGCCTGTTGATAGATGAATAGATTAAAAAAAGGGGTATGTATAACCAATGAGATAGTAGTCATAAAAAAGGATGAAATATTGCCATTTGAGACAACATGGGTGGACCTAGAGGGTATTATTCTAAATGAAACAAGTCAGAGAAAGACAAATATCATGATTTCACTTACATGTGGAAAATAAAAAGCAAAACAAATGAATAAGCAAATGAACAGAAAGTAGAATCAGACCTATAAATGTAAAGATGGTTGCCTGGCTGGGGTGGGAGTGAAGATAAGCAAAATGGGTAAAAGGGAGTGGTAAGTACAGGATTTGAGTTAGGGAATAAGTCACAGGAATAAAAGATACGTATAAGGAATACACTCGATGGTATTGTAATAGTGTTGTATGATAACAGATGGTAGCTATACCTGTAACATATAAACTTGTTGAATCACTATGTTATACACTTGAAACTTAGGTATCAACTATGGTATTTCAACTATACTCAAATTTTTTTTAATTAAGAACAGAAATAACATGATCCAGTAAGTCTACTACTGGATATTTCACAAAGCAAACAAAAACATTAATTTGAAAACATACATTCACTCTTATGTTTATTGCAGCATTATTAACAATAGCTAAGTAATGGAAGCAACCTAAGTCCATTGATAGATACATGGATAAAGATGATGTAGGGTATATAAATACAATGGAATATTACTCAGCTATAAAAAAAGAATGAGATCTTGCCATTTGTGACAACATGGATGGACCTAGAGGGCATTATGCTAAGTGAAATAAGTCCAACAGTAAAAAACAAATACCATAGGATTTCACTTATAAGTGGAACCTAAGAAAGAAAACAAATGGAGAGACAACAAACCAGAAATAACAGAGAGCAAACTGGTTGTTGCCAGAGGGGAGGAAGCTGGGGGTAGGAGTGAAACAGGTGAAAGGTATTAAGAGGCACAAACTCCCAATTATAAAATAAATAAGTTACAGAATAAAAAATACATGTAATATAGTTGATAATATTGTAATGATGTTGTATGGTGACAGAATGTAGCTACACTTACCATGGTGAGCACAGCACAATGTATAGAACTGTTGAATCACTATGTCAGACACCTGAAACTAATATAACATTGTAGGTCAGCTATACTTCAACTTAAAAAGGAATGAAAACTAAAACCCTTAGAAGAAAACATAAAGGTAATTCTTCATGGCTTTGGATTTGGCAAATGATTCTTACATTTGACACCAAAAGCACAAGCAATCAAAGAAATAGTTATGTTGGACTTTATCAAAATTAAAAGCTTTTGTGCTTCAAAGGATGGCATCAAGAAAGTGAAAAGACAACCCATAGAATGGGAGAAAGTATTTGGCATTTCTCCCATAGAATGGGAGAAGGTATTGGCATTTACATATCTGAAAAGGGATTTGTATCTGGAATATATAAAGAACTCTTACAACCCAATAATAAAAAATAAATGAATAATCCGAATTAAAAATGGACACAAGATCTTGTATTAGTCATCTCCAGCTGCCATAACAATATCAGAGACTGGGAAGTTTAAATAGCAGATATTTATTTCTCATATTTCTGAGGGCTGGAAAGTCCAAGATCAAGATGATAGCAGATTCAGTTCCTGATGCAGGCCTTCTCCTTAGCCAGTAGACAGCAGCCTCCTCACTCTGTCCTTATACAGAGAGAGAGAGAAAGCTAGACTTTCTTTTTTTGTTTGCATTCATTTTAATCTTTCCTAGTGTTTGTAAATTATAATCTGTAAAACGTAATATTTATCTATTGGATAGTTTGCTGTATGATATCTAGCAAGTCTCTTAACCTCTCTGTCTCTGTGTCTCTCTCTTTTATGTACGTATGTATGTATGTATGTATGTATGTATTTATTTTTAATTTACATCCAAGTTAGCATATAGTGCAATGATGATTTCAGGAATAGAATCCAGTGATTCATCGCCTACATATAACACCCCGCACTCATCCCAACAAGTGTCCGCCTTATTGCCCCTTATCCATTTAGCCCACCCCCCCAACCAAAACCCCTCCAGCAACTCTGTGTATACTCTGTATTTAAGAGTCTCATGTTTTTCCCCCTGCCTGTTTTTATATTATTTTTGCTTCCTTTCCCTTACATTCATCTGTTTTGTAACTTAAATTCCACATCTGTGTCAAGTTATGTATTTGTCTTTCTATGACTAATTACACTCAGCATAATACCCTCTAGTTCCATCCACGTTGTTGCAAATGGCAAGATTTCATGCTTTTTCATTGCCGAGTAATATTCCACTGTATATACATACCATATATACATACCACATCTCCTTTATCCATTCATCAGTCGATGGGTGTTTGCGCTCTTTCCATACTTTGGCTATTGTCGATAGTACTACTATAAATATTGGGATGCATGTGCCCCTTCCAAACAGCATACCTGTATTCTTTGGCTAAACTTCTATTAGTGCAATTACTATGTCATAGGTTAGTTCTGTTTTTAATTTTTGAAGAACCTCCATGCTGTTTTCCAGAGTGGCTGCACCTGTTTGCATTCCTACCATCAAGGCAAAGGGGTTCCTCTTTCTCCACATCCTAGCCAACATCTGTTGTTCCCAGAGTTGTTCATTTTACCCATTCTGACAGGTATGAGGTGATATCTCATTGTGGTTTTGATTTGTATTTCCCTGATGATGAATGATGTTGATCATTTTTTTCATGTGTCTGTTAGCCATCTGGAGGTCTTCTTTGGAAAAGTGTCTATTCATGTATTTTGCCCATTTCTTCACTGGATTATTTGTTTTTTGGGTGTTGAGTTTGATCAGTTCTTTATAGATTTTGGGTATGAACCATGTATTAGATATGTGATTTTAAAATATCTTCTCCCATTCTCTCAGTTGTCTTTTAGTTTTGCTGATTGTTTCCTTTGCTATGCAGTTTTTTATCTTGATGATGTCCCAATAGATCATTTTTCTTCTTCTTTTAATAAGAATGCTAATCCCATCATGGGACCCCGCCATCATGACCTTATTTAAACCTAGTCACTTCCCAAAGGTCCTACCTCCAAATACCATTACACTCAGTGTTAGGGCTCCAACATATAAAATTTGGCAAGGAAACACATTTAGTCCATAAAAGATCTCAATAGACATTTTTTTCTTTTTTTTTTTTTTAATTTTTTTTCCCAACGTTTATTTATTTTTGGGACAGAGAGAGACAGAGCATGAACGGGCGAGGGGCAGAGAGAGAGGGAGACACAGAATCGGAAACAGGCTCCAGGCTCTGAGCCATCAGCCCAGAGCCCGACGCGGGGCTCGAACTCACAGACCGCGAGATCGTGACCTGGCTGAAGTCGGATGCTTAACCAACGGCGCCACCCAGGCGCCCCAATAGACATTTTTTAAAAAAAAAATGCAGATGGAAAATAAGCCCATGAAGAGATTCTTGAAATCATTAGGGATACGCAAATCAAAACCATAATGAAATGCCACTTCATACCCATCAGATGGCTAGAATCAGTCAGATAATAACAAGTGTTGACAAGGATGTGAAGGAATCAGAACCTTCCTACCCCTGCTAGTGGGAATGTAAAATAGTGCAGCCACTTTGGAGAACAGCCCAGCAGTTCCACAAATGATTAAACATAGATTTACCACATGATCCAGAAATTCTACCTCTAGGTAAATAGTGAGAAAAATGAAAACATATGTCCACAAAGAAATTTGTTAATGAATATTTATTGCAGCATTATTGCAATATCCAATAGAAATAACTCAAATGTCTATCAATGGGCAAATGGATAAAGAAAACATGATATATTCATTCAATGAAATGTATAGAATATCATTTAGCTATAAAAAGGAATGAAGTGTTAATACATGTTACAACATAGATGAGTCTTGAAAACATTATGCTGAGTGAAATAAGGCAGTCACACACACACACACACACACACACACACACACACACACACACACCTACTCACTATATAATTTCATTCATATGGAAGTCCAGAATAAAGAAATCTATAAATCTATACTGGAAAGTAGATTAGTGGTTGCCTAAGGCTGGGGAGAAGGAAATGGGAGATAGCGGTGATAGCTAAAGACTATGGAGTTTCTAAAAAACAACAAAAAAGAGTATGGAGTTTCTTTTTGAGGTGATGAAAACGTTTTAAAATTGACTCTACTGATCTTTGCAGGTAGCTGTGAATATACTAAAAATCATTAAATTTCACATTTTAAATGGATTTAGTGGGTAAGTTGTACAGTATGTTAATTATATCTCAATAAAGCTTTTAAAAACCTTATACAGTAATTTTGTTTTGAATATGATAATTGCAGTATCTGATGCCTTTGGGGTTTCTTTCTTCATTCATGAGGGTATGTTTTCCTGTCTGTTTGTCGGTCTCCATTCATTGGCTCCTATTTGATTTTTATCCCTAGAAATTCTGGGCCATTAAATGAGGTACGCTTTCTTCTAGAGATGATTGGAATTTGTTTCTGCCAGTAATGAAGGATACTGTTAACCTGGGACCAGTTTGGGTCCCTTTAGGATCTCTGACTTCATCCAGGAGTCTCAAGTATATCTCCCCCATTCTATGCAGCCCAAGATTTTGTTTGGTGTCAATGCTGATGTTAGTACTCAACGCAGCCTCACTTATGTGTCTGCCTACAATTCACCTCTCACAAATTTGATTCTTTGGGTTGGGTTTGTGAGAGATTTCTCTGACCTCCTGAGGAGCCCAGAAGTGCAATAAGAATTGTTTTACAGTAGTGGTCTTTGTAGAATGTAGATGACCATACAGCCCAAAATGGAAGTCTCTCAGGCAGCTTTTATTTTTTTTATCATGAATGTTCACAGAAAATTTGCTTCATTGAATATGATTAATTCCTCCTTTTTTTTTTTTCCTAGCTCTTATGGGAATATTGGGTATTCTAGACTGGTCTTCCCCCAAAAGGAAGGGATTAAGGCATTTAACTAACAGATGCTATATGACATATACAGCAAACATAAAGTATGTATACCCAAACCAAGGTACTTGGCCTGAGCTATCTGCAGAACTTTTTTTTTTTTTAACGTTTATCTATTTTTTGGGGGGGGACAGAGAGAGACAGAGCATGAATGGGGGAGGGGCAGAGAGAGAGGGAGACACAGAATCGGAAACAGGCTCCAGGCTCTGAGCCATCCGCCCAGAGCCTGATGCGGGGCTCGAACTCACGGACCGCGAGATCGTGACCTGGCTGAAGTCGGCCGCTTAACCGACTGCGCCACCCAGGCGCCCCAAAACTTTTTAAAAATATAAATACTAGGGTTCCACTCATGGTAAGTCTGTTTCTATCAGTTCACCAACTCCATCTGCTTTACTAGCCAGATATCCATCATCCAAACCAAAGATGGAATTATCTTCTTCACTAATTCTAGTAGAAAACACTTATTAAAAGATTACCATGAGAAGGGTATTGCATTAGTACTTTACTTGGACTTCTCATGTATTTATCACCACAGTCTTACAAGGGATGTATCAATATTATTCCCACTTTACAGATGAGGAAAATGAGACTCAAAGAGATTAAATAACTTCATAAATGTATTATGAAGAGGTAAAAGCTAGAGACCCAACAGAGACCCAGCAATAATTCAGGGGTTTATTTCTCACATTACAACCTGGGTTCAGCATAGCAGGTTGGCAGGAAAATATGCTTCATGTGGTCATTCAGAAACCCAGTTCCTTCCAATTTATTTCTTTAGCATCTCCTAGTACTTTGCCCTCATCTCAGGCTTAAAACTGATTTGTGGGAAAGACAAAAAGAGCCTAAAGAAGGCATGCTGACTGTCTGAAGACCTCAGCCCAGAGGTATCTTCTCCACATACCTATCTTCTCCAATTCCACTGAGGAGAACTGAGTCACATGGCCACACTTAACTACAAAGGATCCTGGGAAAGAGGGTGAAGCAAGACAGCCCTGGGCCTTACTATAATACCATCAGTATGGAAAAGGTGGAGAATGAATTTTTTTTTTTATTTAAAAAAATTTTTTTTTCCAACGTTTATTTATTTTTGGGACAGAGAGAGACAGAGCATGAATGGGGGAGGGGCAGAGAGAGAGGGAGACACAGAATCGGAAACATGCTCCAGGCTCTGAGCCATCAGCCCAGAGCCTGATGCGGGGCTCGAACTCACGGACCGCGAGATCGTGACCTGGCTGAAGTCGGACGCTTAACCGACTGTGCCACCCAGGCGCCCCGAGAATGAATTTTTATGGACAATCTCTGATGAAATTAATATTAAGAAACCATCCCTTTCATTCATGATATCCTCATCTCTCATTTGGACTACTTGATCTCCCTACTCCCACTCTAAAGCTCTGTATTGCATCACTCACACAAAGTCAGAGCAATTCATTATAAATATGTCAGATTGTGTTATTCCTCTGCTCAAAATCTCTTGTGTCTTCTGTTCTGATCTAGAATGAAATCCAAAGTCCTTACCATAGCTGATAAGCCCCACCCAATATTGCTTCTGACCACTGCTCATGCTTTATTTTTCCTTTCTTCCTATTGCTTACCCTGGCTCCAGCCACAGTGGTCATTTTGCTCCTTTTTTTTTAATGTTTATTTTTGGGGCACCTGGGTGGCTCAGTTGGTTAACTGGCCAACTTTAGCTCAGGTCATGATCTCAACGCTTGTGAATTCGAGCCCCGTGTCGGTCTCTGTGCTGACAGCTCAGAGCCTGGAGCCCACTTCAGATTCTGTGTGTCCCTCTCTCTTGCTCTTACCCTGTTCGTGTTCTGTCTCTCTCTCTAAAATAAACAAACATTAATTCTATGTTTATTTATTTTTGAGAGAGAGAGAGAGAGAGTGTGTGTGTGTGTGTGTGTGTGTGTGTGTGTGTGTGTGTGAGTGAGTGTTGGGGAGGGGGAGAGAGAGAGGGAGGCAGAGTATCTGAAGCAGGCTCTATGCAGACAGTAGAGAACCTGATATATGGCTCAAACTCATGAACCACAAGATAATGACCTGAGCCAAAGTCAGATGCTTCACCAACTCAGCCACCCAGGCTCCCCTCATTTTGTTCTTTCTTAAGCAGGTCAAGCAAGCTACCACCTTTGAAACTTTACATCTGCTGTTATAGTAAGAAGCCAGCAAAATAAACTCAAAATAAAGAGTATTTCAGGAAAAGGGAAGGTCTGGAATAGTTAAGATGAAATTGAGACTCATTGACAAGAATACCATAATAGTAGGGGACTCCAACACCCCACTTACAACAATGGACAGATCATCTAAGCAGCAAAATCAACAGAGAAACAATGGCTTTGAATGACACACTGGACTGGATGGACTTAAAAGATATATTCAGAACATTTCATCCTAAAGCAGAGGAATACACATTCTTCCTGAGCACACATGGAACATTCTCCAGAATGGATCACATACTGGGTCATGCATCAGCGCTCAACAAGTACAAAAAGATTGAGATCATACCTTGCCTATTTTCAGACTACAACACTATGAAACTCACAATCAACCACAAGAAAAAATTGCAAAGACCATGAATACTTGGTGGTTAAAAAACATCTAAAGAATGAATGGGTAAACCAAGAAATTAAAGAGGAAATAAAAAGTACATGGAAGCCACTGAAAATGAAAACACGATAGCCCAAAACCTCTGAGATGCAGCAAAGGTGGTCATAAGAGGAAAGTATATAGCAATCCAGGCATTCCTAAAGAAGGAAGAAAGGTCTCAGATACACAACTAACTTTACACCTAAAAGAGCTGGGGGAGAAAACAGCAAATAAAGCCCCAAACCAGAAGAAGGTAAATAATAAAGATTAGAGCAGAAATCAACGATCTCAAAATCAAAAAACCACTCTAACAGATCAATGAGACCAGGAGATGGTTCTTTGAAAGAGTTAACAAAAATTATAAACTCCTAGACAGACTGATCAAAATGTAAAGGACCCAAATAAATAAAATCATGACTGAAAGAGGAGAAACCACAATAAACACTGAAGAAATACAAACAATAATAAGAGAATATTATGAGCAATTACATGCCAATAAATTGGGCAATCTGGAAGAAATGGAAAAACACATAAACCACCGAAACTGAAACATGAAAAAATAGACAATTTGAACAGACCCATAACTAGGAAAGAAATCGAATTAGTAATCAAAAATTTCCCCCAAAAAACAAGAGTCCAGGGTGTATGGCTTTCCAGGGGAATTCTACCAAGCATTTAAATAAGAGTTAACACCATTCTCTTGAAGCTGTTCCAAAAAATAGAAATGGAAGGAAAATTTCCAAACTCATTCTTTGAGGCCAGCATTAACTTGGTTCCAAAACCAAAGACTCTCACTAAAAAGGAGAACTACAGATCAATTTCCCTGATGAATGTGGATGCAAAAATTCTCAACAAGATACTAGAAAACCAGATCCAACAATACATCAAAAGTATTATTCACCACATTCAAGTGAAATTTACTCCTGGGATGCAGGGTTGGTTCAATATCCTCAAATCAATCAATGTGATATATCACATTAATAAAAGAAAGAATAAGCACCACGTGATCCTGTCAATAGATGCAGAAAAAGCATTTGGCAAAATAAAGCATCCTTTCCTGATAACAACCCTCAAGTAAGTAGGGATAGAAGGAACATACCTCAAGATCATGAAGGTCACATATAAAAGACTCACAGCTAATATCTTCCTCAATGCGGAAAAACTGAGAGCTTTCCCCTTATGGTCAGGAACACAACAGGGATGTCCACTACACCCCTGTTATTCAACATAGCATTGGAAGTCTAGCCTTGGCAATCAGACAACACAAAGAAATAAAAGGCATCCAAATCAGCAAGGAAGAAGTCAAATTTTCCACTTTTTGCAGATGACATGATACTCTATGTGGAAAACCCAAAAGAGTCCACCAAAAAACTGCTAGAACTGATACATAAATTCAGCAAAGTCACAGGATATAAAATCAATGTTCAGAAAGCAGTTGCATTTCTATACACCAATAATGAAGCAGCAGAAAGAGAAATCAAAGAATCAATCCCATTTACAATTGCACCAAAAACCATAAAAATACCTAGGAATAAACTGAACCAAAGAGGTGAATAATCTATACATTGAAAACTATAGAAAGCTTATGAAAGAAATTGAAGAAGACACAAAACACAGAAAAACATTCCATGTTCATGTATTAGAAGAACAAGTATTGTTAAAAATGTCAATACTATCCAAAGCAATCTACATATTCAATGCAATCCCTGTCAAAATAACACCAACATTCTTCACAGAGCCAGAACAATCTTAAAATATGTATGGAACCAGAAAAGACCCCAAATAGCCAAAGTAATGTTGAAAAAGAAAACCAAAGCAGGAGGCATCACAATCCCAGACTTCAAGCTGTATTACAAAGCTGTAATCATCAAGACAGTATGCTACTGGCACAAAAACAGACACTCAGATCAATGGAACACAATAGAGAACCCAGAAATGGACCCACAAATGTATAGCCAACTAATCTTTGACAAAGCAAAAAGAATATCTAATGGAAAAAAAAAATTCTCTTCAGCAAATGGTGTTGGGTAAACTGGACAGTGACATGCAGAAGAATGACCTTGGACCACTTTCTTACACCATACACAAAAATAAGCTCAAAATGGACGAAAGACCTAAACATAAGACAGGAAGCCATCAAAACCCTAGAGGATAAAGCCGGCAACCTCCTTAACCTCGGTCACAGCAACTTCTTACTTGACACATTTCCAGAGGCAAGGGAATCAAAAGCAAAAATGAACTATTGGGACGTCATCAGGATAAAAATCTTCTGCACAGCAAAGTAAACAATCAGCAAAACTAAAAGGCAACTGACAGAATGGGAAAAGATATTTGCAAATGACATTAGATAAAAGGCTAGTATCCAAAATCTATAAAGAACTTATCAAACTCAACACCTAAAAAACAGAAAATCTAGTGAAGAAATGGGCAAAAGATATTAATAGACGCTTTTCCAAAGAAGACATCCAGATGGCTAACAGACACATGAAAAGATGTTCAACATCACTCATCATCAGGGAAATACAAATCAAAACCACAACGAGATATCACCTCATACCTGTCAAAATGACTAACATTAACAACTCAGGCAACAACAGATGTTGGCGAGGATGTGGAGAAAGAGGAACCCTTTTGCACTGCTGGTGAGAATGCAAACTGGTGCAGCCACTCTGGAAAACATCATGGAAGTTCCTCAAAAACTTAATAGAACTACCCTATGACCCAGCAATTACACTACTAGGTATTTATCCAAAGGAAACAAAAATGCTGATTAGAAGGGGCACATGTACCCCAATGTTTATAGCAGTGCTATGGACAGTAGCCAAAGTATGGAAAGAGCCCAAATGTCCATCAACTGATGAATGGATAAAGAAGAAGCGGTATATATATACAAGGAATACTACTCAGCAATCAAAAAGAATGAAATCTTGTCATTTGCAGCAACATGGATGGAACTAGAGGGTGTTATACCAAGCTAAATAAGTCAGAGAAAGACAAATATATGATTTCACTCATATATAGAATTTAAGAAACAAAACAAATGAACATAGTGGAAGAGAAGCAAAAGTAAGATAAAAACATAGAGGGAGGCAAACCACAAGAGAGTCTTAAATATAAGGAAAAAATAGAGGGTTGCTGTTAAGATGTTAAGTGAGGGAATGGGTTAAATGGGTGATGGGAATTAAGGAGGCACTTTTTTGGATGAACACTGGGTGTTATTATGTAAGTGATGAATCACTGAATTCTATTCCTGAAATCATTATTACACTATATGGTAACTAACTTGGATTTAATTTTTTAAAAATAAATAAAAAGTAAATTAATAAAAAACAGGAAAAATCAAAAAACAAAAAAAGAATTTACCCTGCAGATTATATATACTTCCAAATCACACATACACACACTGCTAAAATGACACAAATATAAGGTTATTCTTTGCAATACTTGTTTGTAAATATAGAGTATTAGAAATAAAAATGTTCTCCATCAAGAAGAGTTTAATAAACCATGGTGCATCTACACAAATAAGAAGCCAGTTCCTCTTCCACAAAACCTATGAATGTCAGTTTTCCTTTACCCTCAGCCCTAAATTTTTTTTTTATTCTCACCCATTGTCATGGCTTTAAATATCTTCAGAGAAAATGGCTCATTTCAGAAACCTGATACTTATCTTGTTTCATTCTCCCTTATTCTCTTCACCAAATACCATTAACTTACCTCAGAGACAGATTTCAAAACATTTAAAACAGCCTTATTGATGTGTAAATGACATAACTGAACTACACATGATTAAAGTGTAATATTTGCTAAGTGTTATGCTATCACCACAATCAAGATAATAAACATATCCATTACCCTCAAAAGTTTCCTAATTTCCCCCTTGTAATCCCTCTAGACCACCCCCTCCACCACCCCACACTCTCAACCTGAGGCAGTCATTGGTATGCTGTCACCATAGGTTAGTTTGCTTTTCTAGAATTTAATATAAATAGAATCATACAGCATGAGCTTTTTTTCAAGCTTCTTTCTTACACAGTAATTATTTTGAGAGTCCTCTAAGTTATTACATGTATTCATAGGTCACTCCTTTTATTGCCAAGTAGTTCTCCATTGTATTGAAATACCACAATTCGTTTAAATTTACTTACTGATGTTCTGGATGAAAAAGTGTATTTAATCCATCTGGTTCCCTTCATTTAAAAAAATTATATTTCTTCCTTCTATTTTTAAAGTTTCCCCTAGTCTACTCCCTTCTCTAACAGGTAGGTATAAGGATTTCTTAAGTGATCTTCTACCTTCTACTCTTCATTCTACCCAAAATGTCCACCCTATTGTCCACACTACAACTATAGCTAGCCTTTAAAAAACATATTAGTGTATAGTACTCTCTTATTTAAAGCCCCTTAAGAACCACCACTCTCTCCCTTCTCCCCAACTACCCAATATACTAAGAATAAAACCCAAACTCTATAACCCTAAAATATATCTTATACAACCTGACTTCTTTTACTTCACCTAGCACCATCATCTTTCACGCTTGTGTTTCTTGACCTATATGATCTTTCTCTCATTTCCTCAGGAGTCCTAAAATCTTTCTATTCCAAGTATTTTTCACATGCTTTTCCCTCTTCTTGGAATCCTCTTTTCCACTTTATCTACTCTCTTGCAACTTTTCCCATTCTTCCTTTTAAGTTTCTGAGAAATCAGTAGCAGATTATAAAAACACCATTCTAAATTTCCTCACACCCTTGAAGAGGTTAAGAGATGGAATGACCCATTCCAAAAGTGGAGCAAGGATCTTCAAGCTAAGGAAGAAAGAAAATGAGCAAGGCAAAAACTAGTTAAGTCCATGATCCTGATGTTCAAAGTGCAAAAAGGCAAGTCTTGGGGGGGGGGGGGTCATAGATAATGACCACATCTCAGTGACCAAAAATAAAATATGTATGACTGAAAACAGTTAATATAAAAGACAGCCTTGAAGATACATACTATATGAAATGAAAAAAGATGGACATTATTAGACATGACTACTGATATGGAATACAGTCAAGAGAGATATAAAAATAATTGGTATTCCTAAAGAAAAGAGGCAAGAACATAACAAAAAGATCCAAAAGATTTAGGGGTGTCTGGGTGGCTCAGTCAGTTAAGCATCCAACTTCAGCTCAGGCCAGGATCTCACGGTTCGTGGGTTCAAGCCCCGTGTCAGGCTCTGTGCTGATAGCTCAGAGCCTGGAGCCTGCTTCAGATTCTGTGTCTCCCTCCCACTGTGCCCCTCCCCCACTCTCACTCAGTCTCTCTTTCTCTCTCTCAAAAATTAAACATTAAAAAAATTTTTTTAAGACTTGAAAGATTTAATAACAAAAAATAAAGACTGAAGCCATTAGAAAAATTTCCCCAGGATAATTTGGTAAGGAATTAAATATTCCTATGCCTAGACTTATCATGAACTAAACTAAAAACTTTAGGGACATCCATGTAGAAAAAGAAGATCTCCTACAAGTATGAAGGCTAAATGGGAATATAGAATCAGACTAACTTCAGACTTCTCTGCAGCAACATTTATTGCCAGAAGATGTTGGAGCTTTATTTATAAAGTTCTGAGGAAGGAAGGGATAATTTGGGGCCCAACAATTGGTCCTTCAAACATAAAGACAAGAAACAGACTTTCTCAAATAAGCAACAGTTCATGAAACTGAGTACTCAGGAATTCTCTGAATAAGTCATCCAACTACAAAATCCAGCAAACCAAGGAGTAAGTGAAAATAAAGAACCTAGAAATAGATGTTCTGTGACCAATGAATGGCAGGTAATTAAAGAAAAAGCTACAGTGTGAGAATTATAGTTATGGGAAAGAACAAATTTGTGAATCTTGATTATGTAAAAATAATAACAGGATTAACAGAAACATTAAAGCAATGAGGTTAGAAGAATGTGAAGTTTCTCATTTTCAGAGCAGGAAGTCATAGGTAGTGTTTAAATTGAACCATTTTGGTAGTTTTTCTTTTTTTAAGTAAAAGGAACTTTAAAATTTTTAAAGTTACCTTTTAGTAAATAAAATTGCTTGATATGAACAAGTTATTATTAATCTCAGGTTGTGCAATTCTACCAATTCCATTTGCTTTTCTCCTGTTAAATTCAAGTAAAGATAAATTTAATATTTTTACTTTTGAAAAGCATTTAGAAGATCCTATTTTTATTAATTATATCTATATACATGTATAAATACATGTATAAAGGGATGACTAGGATGATAAGATGATGTCTGCCAAATATTAATGATAATTATTTCTAGGTAGTTGATAGTGTTTTGTTTTTTAATTTTTGTTTTTGCTTTCTTCTCTAATTTGTCCCTAGTACTTAGTTTCTGGTGTTAAATGTGAATCAATTTTATAAAACCAGTACTTTTTAAATGAGTCCCTGTCTTCTGAACAATCACAGGGGATGGCTGGGGAAAGGGTAGTAGACCAGAAGTCCTGCTGATCATGGGTCTCACACTTGCAAAGACAAGAAACTTAGATTTGGGTGGGGGTGAGGGGTTCTCTCCAAAGGACGACAGACATACTGTGAGATACACCAACAGAATTAAACATTTAAAACACTACGTTTTCTTTTTAAAAAATCACACCTGGATTCTCAAGATGTCCATGTCTCTTTCACAACCTGATAGCATTTGGCATACATTATTCAAAGTTAAGAAAATCTAATTTAACACACCAGGAGTGAAATGGCTCCAAGAAGGATTCCTTTTCCTAATAGATCATACCCAATTCAGAGCTTTCTATCAGGCAAATATTATGCAACACTGACACTGCCACCTATAGCTTCAAGCAATGAATAAAAGGATAACCAATACAAACATTTTTTTTTTAATTAGAATGCTCATAGCTGATTACTTATGTAGATTTTAGTTTGACTGGTTCACCTTTGCTCTGCCCTGATCACTCAATTCCTAATCTTACTACTGGACTTCAGCAGAACTCACCACTACTTATCTTACAACAAGATTTCTGATTAGATTATCTACTTTCTTTGGCAATTGAACTTACCTCACACCATGGGTTTCAGTTCCCACATCTCTCTTGCCTCATTGCTGGCTGCATAGTGTGATATTACACAAAATGAACCAAGGAAGCAGCAAAACTCAATTGCTCATTAAAGTTTCTGTGGCAATAAAGGGTGAAAAGTGTTCATAAGTGTGTTGAAATATTCTATCCAGATCAACATCCAGGATGATAAAATTGAGCTCCTTATGGTAAAGTAGTTCAGGGTTCTAACTGTGCCAGAGGTGTGATATAAATAGTTTTGAACCTGTAGTTAGAAGATGTAGGTTCAAATCCTTGCTCTACATGAGCAGACTTGCTATACAAGAAATCCTAATAACTCCAATCTTCCTAAGAAACAAAGAGCACCAGTAAGGGTAACTACACGGCATAAATGTATTTGTGTTAGTGACTTTTCTTCTTCTATCTTATTTAAAAGACAATTGCATAATGAAATAATTATAAAATTGTTGATGGACTTGTAATGTGTAAAGATGTAATTGCAGGACAATCATAGCATGAAGAAAGGGAAAGGAGAAGGAGTGATACTGGAATAGAAAAAAGATGGAAAGGTGCCTCGCTGGCTCAGTGGTTAGAGCCATTTGGGTCATGAATTTAAGCCCCTTGTTGGGGGTAGAGTTTACTTAAAAAATAAATTAAGAAAAAAAGATAAATGACAAAATTTAATTTAAAAATGGAGAAAATAAACAGAATAATCCTAGCTCTGACAGTTGTACAGCCTTGAGCAATTTCTCTTTTTACCAAACCTGAGTCTTAAAGTTCTCCATACACCGACTATAATACTTATCTTATTAAGTAAAATATTGTTTTATAAGGTTGTTCAGAGGATTAAGTGAAAACAATGTTCTGGAAACATTTTGTACAATGATTTGCAGAGGTGTTCAAGAAATGTTAAAATAAATGCTTCTTCTGGATAGTGGGCAACTGGCAGTTTAGTACACTATTTTCCCCACTTTTCTGTATCTTGAAAATTTTTTATAGTTAAAAAAAATTTTATTCCTGCTTCCTTCCCTTTATGATGGTGTGGGGAGTACTTTCTGATTTAAACCATAAATTTATAAATGACCATGGAGGAAGGGGAAGATAACTAGATGACTAAACCAGTTGTCTCCACAAGGATTTTCTTAAGGGATACAAAGAGATGAGACATGAATTAGTAAGTTCTCAGCTCCACTTTACACAGAGATATGTCACATAATCTTGAAATGCAAAAATCCAGATTCAGAAAAGCAATTCTTTACCTTTGTCCCCTGCCCTCTGGGATGGTTGCCAATGAGCCACACTCCTGGTATTCATGTCTCTGTATAATCCCCTACCCTGGAGCCACAGCTGGATCTAGTGAGTGACTTCTAATAGAATACAAAAAAGTAATGGAATGTCACTTCTGAGATTAAGTCGTTTATCTGCTGGCTCTAGATGAAGCAAGGGGCCATGTTGTAAGCTGCCTTATGGGGAGGCCCTTGAACAAGGAATGACCATGTATGTGAACTTGGAAGTGGATTCATTTCCAATTGGACATGGAAATGACTTCAGTTCTGCTGACACTGTGATGGCAGCCTCATGAAAGAACCTAAACCACAGGACCCAGATAAGCAGCACAATTCCTGATTCAAATAAACTGTCAGATAATAAATGTTGTTGTTTTAAGCTGCTTAATGTTGGGGCAATTTCTTATATTACATTGTAGAACTAATACACCTGTCTCTTGGAAAAAGGATTTACTGTAGAATGTCTATAAAGATTTCCTGTAGATTAAAAATAAGGTAAGTCTTTCCAGAAATCGACTTACACTCAATTGCTTCAAGAACATTTCTATTGCATGAAGCATATTTCAGATAGCATACAGAGTAGTTACACTTACCACCCAGAACATTCTTTAAAATTTTAAGTTAAAATTTTATCAATTTTTACCTTAAGATTCTCCTTGTCTATTTGTCATGCCCAGTGTTATCACCCCAATGCTTCTACATGAAATCAATTTGTTAAAAACAAGAAGAATAAGGAATTGGAGGGGAAAAATGAAAAATAAAAAAAAAAGAGTAAGAAACAACATCAGTAGAGGTCATCAGGTTTTCACTGGCCACAAGGGATTTACAAAGTAGAGTTTTAAAAGCACTTTGCATGCCAAGAAGAATCACTGAGAAAAATAATTACCTACATTGATGTGTATTCCTTAGCTGAATCATGACAAAACCTCCTACATTTTCTGGGACAGTCCCAGTTGCAAATTGTCTGCTCTACTTTCCCCAAATCAGTTTGTACTTGCCAAATCACATGTCTTGATTTCGGTTTGGAAATTATGGATCTTTGCAATCCTGAAGGATGTTCCTAGTCTAGTGCTATGCATCTGATCTTTGTAATAATATCACTTGTGTCATGTCTACTACATGCCAAGAACTGGGTTAAGTGTTTCACATGTATCATCTCATTTGCTCTTTATAAATAAGATTCTTATAATGTGCTCTTTATAGACAAGAACACTGATGGACTTAGAAAGATTAAATAACTCACCTGAGGTTACAAGCTAATATGTGGCATAGCCAAGATCAAGTCCCAGTCTGAATAACACAAAAGCCCAAGCTCCTAGCCATTGTACCATCCTGATATCAAAGTACAGAAAACAGTCAGAGAAACATTAATTCTGAAACTCTTCCATAAACTCTTTATGAGTAAATGCTGATATTCACCTGAATGTTTCACCTAATGGTTAGTGGGGACAGATCAAATACAGGGATGTTATACAGTATAGGAGGCATGTGCCCTTCCTTTCTTGGCCACACTACTATCCAGCTATAGAAATTTGCAAAGCCATGGACATTTGTTTCCCTTGCATGGTCTTTAAGGTCACGGTCCTCCAAACTCTGCAGTATTTATTGTCCATGTAAGACTTACTTCTCATGAGTATACCAAAAATATCTCAACAAACCCCACAAATGTCAGGTTCCCCTCCCAGACAAGCCTACACCTAGATGCTCTGGATCTCAGACTCTGCTTCCTTATCCCAACACTACCTCAGGGAGACATCCAATCCCAAAACCTGGTAGACTAACAACTAAAAACAAAACAAAACAAACAAACAGAAAAGACCTGGCAGAGAGGGAAAAACATCCAAATACAAAAGCAATAGGACAGAAATCAGGGAAACCAGATAAGAGGTTCAAATAACACTTGGTAGAGAATAGTTTTTGGAAAATTTTTCCAGGCTGATCCGAATGAGTCATTGCTTTCTTATAGAATAGCCTTGGGTAAGGCAGAGAAGAAATCATGAAGGGGCTTATCAGTTTAGACAGTGTCCCTGCCGTCCCCAGGTTGCTCAAAGAGCCCTCAGACTAATCCAAAGGAGAGCTGATGTTATCCAAGATGGAATCAGCATAGAAGAGGATTTATTCTGTAATGTCCATATCCACAGACCATACAGCCTGGCCCCTTATTATGTAGGCAGACCATTCTGCCAGAAGCAGCTCACAATAGCAGCTTCCAATATTGTGACCAGTTAAGACAGGTCGTTAGTATATTTCCATTACTCAGTGTGAAAGGCTGGTCCGAAATGGTACAGGCTATCATTGACAAGCCAAATCAACGTGCTCCTTGGAAACATTGAAGTGGTTATTTGGCAAGAATAGATTTGAAACTAGGTTATGCTCTCAGCAACAAATCACCAAGTGTACCTGAAAAATTGAAAGCATCTTGTCTGGAAAAGAGGCATTGCTTCTATTTTCTAGCTCAGGTATTCTCTTCTGGTGTTCACTAGCTGAGCAGGCAGACAGCCAAGACACTGTCTCTTTGGACTTTCATTTGCAGAGAAAAATGGCCCTTCAGACTCCTTGTGATATTTTGGGAACATTAAGCTGAGTAAAATTCAGGGTCATCTAACAGGTTAATGATGCAAATCATTAAACAGGATACACTAAACTTTCTTCCCACAAGAACAACGTCAGTCATTTGACTTCTAAAAATGAGAACACCAAGGAAAGAGATGGGAAAAAAGTGGGGGTAGCTTGCATGCTCCTTAAACTAAAGTTTGTGTTCTAAGAGGAGGAAGGTATAGAGAGATATTCTGTCTCTGTGTACAAGTTATATATTGAAAAATATATATACAAAAGACTATTTTTCTTTTGCTTTAGAATATTAGATGTTATAAATTTTAACTGCTTAGTTTGTCTACCTCTCTTATAGCTAAATTATGTTTTATGTACTATGATTATATTAAGTTCTCTTTGCAAACCAGCTGCTATGACTTCATTTGTGTATTATTTGTATAAATACTGTATTCACCATTCTCTCAAGCTTCTAGCCCTTAAGAATATTTTCTTAGGCAGTGTATTGTTCCAACTCAGATTTTACATGAGTATTGTTTAATCCTTGAGATCTGGGACAAAGTTAAAAGTGATAAAAATGGGGTACCTGGGTGGTTCAGTTGGTTAAGCATTGGACTCTTGATTTCAGTTCAGGTCATGATCTCACAGTTGTGAGACTGAGCTCCGCATGGGGTTCTGTGCTGGGCATGGAACCTGCTGAAGATTCTCTCTCCCACTCTCTCTTCCACTCACTTGCTTGCTCTGTCAATAAATAAATAAATTAATTAATTAATTAATTAATGTGATAAAAACAATACTTCCAATTCCTTACCTCTTCCTATGTCCTATGTGTGTTCAAACTATGAACTCTCAAGAAAATATTTCTTCACTAAAAATAAGGTTTTCCCAGACAAGATTTGATGATCATCTCAAGCAGACAAACCCAAGTCTGCTACAAGCGAGTCAAGCTAACATGAAGGAAACACCATGGATGAGCGGACATTTCATTCTAAACAATAATTTCCACCAACAGAGGTATACTCAGATAGACATCACTGAATATTATAAAAGAAGGAAATCCTGTCTTTCTTAAACAGAATCCAAACCCTCCAAAACTTATAGCTGTGAATTAACAATACAGACAGGAAAGGTCTCTGAAAGAGTGGCTTAAGTCCTACCATTAAGTAGGCAGAATTCTAAGGTGACCCCCAAATAACATTCACCCTTGTAAACCCCTTTCCTTAGAGTATGGGTAGAATCTATGAATATGATGACCTATCCCTCCCATAATTAGGTTATATGGCACAGTTGACTTTTTTTTTTTAACTATTGTAAAAAACATTACATACAGAAGTTGGATTGCTGGATTATATGGTAGTTCTAATTTAAAATTTATCTTTACATTTTTGGAGAAACAGCCATACTATTTTCCATAGCAGCTGCGACATTTTACAAGGGTTCCAATCACTCTACATCCTCACCAACACTTTTTTTTTTTTTTTTTTTGGTTTTTAATTTTAGAAAGAGAGCATGTGCTCAAGTTGGGGAGGGGGGAGAGAGGGGGAGAGTGAGAGAGAAAAAGACAAATTGAGAGAGAGAGAGAGAGAGAGAGAGAGAGAGAGAGAGAGAGAGAGATAAAATCTTAAGCAACCTCCATGCTCAGGGCAGAGCCTGATGTGGAGCTCAGTCCCACAACCATGGGATCATAACCTGAGCTGAAATCAAGAGTCAGACGCTCAACCAACTGAGCCACCCAGGTGCCCCTGTTATTTTCTGTTTTTTTGATAGTGATGGTAAAAATGGGTGTGAGAGGATATTACACTGTGGTTTGTATTTGCATTTTTCTAATGGTTAGTGATGTTGAGCATATTTTCATATGCTTGCTGGCCATTTATATCCTCTTTAGAGAAATGTCCATTCAAGTTCTTTACTCATTGTTTAATTACATTATTTATTTTGCTGTTTAGTTGTAGGAGTTTTTTATTCTGGCTATTAACTCTTTACCAGATATAAGATTTGTAAATATTTTCTTCCATTCCATACATTGTCTTTCATTACTGATATTTTCCTTTGACACACCAAAGGTTTTTTCTTTTATTATTATTTGTTATTTATTTTTATTTTTTTAATTTCCATTCTAGTTAGCATATGGTGCAACAATGATTTCAGGGGTAGATTCCTTAATGTCCCTTACCCATTTAGCCCATCCCCCCTCCCACAACCCCTCCAGTAACCCTCAGTTTGTTCTCCATATTTATGAATCTCTTCTGTTTTATCCTCCTCCCTGTTTTTATATTTTTTGTTTCCCTTCTCTTATTTTCATCTGTTTTGTCTCTTAAAGTCCTCATATGAGTGAAGTCATATGATTTTTGCCTTTCTCTGACTAATTTCACTTAGCACAATACCCTGCAGCTCCATCCATGTAGTTGCAAATGGCAAGATTTCATTCTTTTTGATTGCCAAGTAATACTCCATTGTATATATATACCACCTCTTCTTTACCCATTCATCCAATGATGGACATTTGGGTTCTTTCCATACTTTGGCTATTGTTGATAGTGCTGCTAGAAACATGGGGTGCATGTGTCCCTTCAAAACAGCACACCTGTATCACTTGGATAAATACCTAGTAGTGCAATTGCTGGGTCATAGGGTAGTTCTATTTTTAATTTTTTGAGAAGCCTCCATACCGTTTCCAGAGTGATTGCACCAGTTTACATTCCCATCAGCAGTGCAAAAGAGATCCTCTTTCTCCACATCCTCGCCAACATCTGTTGTTGCTTGAGTTGTTAATGTTAGCCATGCTAACAAGTATGAGGTGATCTCTCATTGTGGTTTTGATTTGTATTTCCCTGAAGATGAGGGAGGTTGAACATTTTTTCATGTGTCGGTTGGCCATCTGGATGTCTTCTTTGGAGACATGTCCATTCGTGTCTTTTGCCCATTTCTTCACTGGATTATTTGCTTTTTGGCTGTTGAGTTTGATAAGTTCTTTATAGATATTGGATACTAACCCTTTATCTGATATGTTGTTTGCAAATATCTTCTCCCATTCCGTCAGTTGCCTTTTAGTTTTGCTGATTGTTTCCTTCGCTGTGCAGAAGCTTTTTATTTTGATGAGGTCCCAATAGTTCATTTTTGCTTTTGTTTCCCTTGCTTCCAGAGACGTGTTGAGTAAGAAGTTGCTGCAGTCAAGATCAAAGAGGTTTTTGCCTGCTTTCTCCTCAAGGATTTTGATGGCTTCCTGTCTGTCTTATGTTTAGGTCTTTCACCCATTTTGAGTTTATTTTTGTGTATGGTGTAAGAAAGTGGTCCAGATTCATTTTTCTACACGTCACTGTCCAGTTTTCCCAGCAGCACCACTTGCTGAAGAGACTGTCTTTATTCTATTGAATATTCTTTCCTGCTTTGTCAAAGATTAGTTGGCCATCCTTTTGTGGGTCCATTTCTGGGTTCTCTGTTCTGTCCCATTGATCTGAGTGTCTGTTTTTGTGCCAGTAGCATACCGTCTTGATGATTACAGTTTTGGACTACAGTTTGAAATCTGGGATTGTGATGCCTCCTGCTTTGGTTTTCTTTTTCAAGATTGCTTTGGCTATTCAGGGTCTTTTCTGGTTTCATACAAATTTTAGGATTGTTTGTTCTAGCTCTGTGAATAATGCTGGTGTTATTTTGATAGGGATTGCATTAAATATGTAGATTGCTTTGGGTAGTATTGACATTTTAACATATTTTTTCTTTCTATCCAGGAGCATGGTATCTTTTTCCATTTGTGTGTGTGTGTGTCTTCTGCAATTTCTTTCATAAGGTTTCTATAGTTTTCAATGCATGGATTTTTCACCTCTTTGGTTAGATTTATTCCTAGGGTATTTTATGGGTTTTGGTGCAATTGTAAATGGAATCAATTCCTCGATTTCTCTTTCTGTTGCTTCATTGTTGGTGTATAGGAATGCAACCAATTTCTGTGCGTTGATTTTATATCCTGTGACTGCTCAACTCATGGATCAGTTCTAGCAGTTTTTTGGTGGAATCTTTTGGGTTTTCCACCTAGAGTATCATGTCATCTGCAAAGAGCAAAAGTTTGACCTCCTCCTGCTCAATTTGGATGCCTTTTATTTCTTTGTGTTGTCTGATTGCTGAGGCTAAGACTTCCAATACTATGTTGAATAACAGTGGCGAGAGTGGACATCCCTGTTGTGTTCTTGACCTTAGTGGGAAAGCTCTCAGTTTTTCCCCATTGAAGATGATATTAGTATTGGATCTTTCATATATGGCTTTTATGTTCTCAAGGTATGATCCTTCTATTCCTACTTTCTTGAGAAATTTTTGTCAAGAAAGGATGCTGTATTTTGTCAAATGCTTTCTCTGCATCTATTGGGAGGATCGTGTGGTTCTTGTCCTTTCTTTTACTGATGTGATGAATCACATTGATTGTTTTGTGGATATTGAACCAGCCCTGCGTCCCAGGTATAAATCCCACTTAGTCGTGGTGAATAATTTTTTTCATGTATTGTTGGATCCAGTTGGTTAATATCTTGTTGAGATTCTTTGCATCCATGTTCATCAGGGAAATCGGTTATAGTTCTCCTTTTTAGTGGGGTCTCTGGTTTTGGAATCAAGGTAATGCTGGCTTCATAGAAAGAGTTTGGAAGTTTTCCTTCCATTTCTATTTTTTGGTACAGATTCAAGAGAATGGGAGTTAACTTTTCTTTAAATGTTTGGTAGAATTCCCCTGAAAGCCATCTGGCCCTGGACTCTTGTTTTTTGGAAGATTTTTTATTACTTTAATTCGATTTCTTTACCGGTTATGGGTCTGTTCAAGTTTAGTATTTCTTCCTGTTTCAGTTTTGGTAGTTTATATGTTTCTAGGAATTTGTCCATTTCTTCCAGAGTGCCCATTTTATTGGCATGTAATTGCTCATAATATTCTCTTATTATTGTTTTTATTTCTGCTGTATTGGTTGTGATCTCTTCTCTTTCATTCTTGATTTTATGCATTTGGGTAATTTCCTTTTTCTTTTTGATCAAACTGCTTAGGGGTTTATCAATTTTGTTCATTCTTTCAAAGAACCAAGTTCTGGTTCCATTGATCTGGTTTTTTTGGTTTCAATAGCATTGATTTCTGCTCTGATCTTATTTCCTGTCTTCTGCTGGTTTGGGGTTTTATTTGCTGTTCTTTTTCCAGTTCTTTAAGGTATAAGGTTCAGTTGTGTATCTGAGACCTTTCTTCCTTCTTTAGAAAGGCCTGGATTGCTATATACTTTCCTCTTATGACCACATTTGCTGCATCCCAGAGGTGACACATTGAAGTTTTTAAGCTTTGTATAATAATGTGTGTGTGTGTGTGTGTGTGTGTGTGTGTGTGTAGCTTTTGCTGCCCATACTTTTGGTGTCATATCTAAGAAATCACTGCCAAATCCAATGGCATAAAGTTTTTCCTGTGTTGTAGGAGTTCTATAATTTGGGGTCTTATATTTACACCTTTAACCCATTTTGAGTTAATGTTTGTATATGGTGGAAGAGAAGGGTCCAATTTCATTCTTTTGCATGTGGACAGTTTTCCCAGCACCATGTATTGGAGTGGTTGTCTTTTCCCTATTGTGTGGTCTTGGGGGAAATCATGTGTCCACATACATGAGGGTTTATTTCTGAGACCTCTATTCTATTTTATAGGTCTATATTGGCGCAGTTGACTTTAAGAAAGAAAAATGATTTGGGTGTGCCTAACCTAATCACATGAGCCATTTAAGAGCAAAGAGTTTTCTCTGGCTGGTCACATGGGCAAAGCAGCATGAGGAAGATTTGACAAAGATATGTTGCTGAGATGGAGGAGGACATGTGGCTAGGACCAGAGAAGCTAACAACTTCAAGGAAATAAACTCTGCTAACAATCTAAATAAGCTTGGAAGTGGGTTTTTCCCTAGGTGAACTTCCTCATGATGATAATACAGCCATCCAACATCTTGATTACAGACTTAGGATACCCTGAACAGAGAACCCAGTAAAAACATGCCATACTCTGACACACAGAACCAGTGAGATAGTAAATTTTTTATTTTGAACTGCTAAGTTTATTTTTTGTTACACAGCAATAGAAAACTAATTAGGCCACTCTAATTCCTAGGGGCCATTTGTCCACTGGAGTCCATGGTTCCTTTGTACTTACCAAAGTACACTGACTAGACATTGTTTATTTTTTATTTTTCTTCTTTCATTTACTTATCTTTAGAGAGAAATTTTAATTAATCTATGTAAGTTTGTAAATAGAAAATACACATACACAGTTCACAAATCAAAATATACAAGATACATAGTAAAAACTCTTCCTGTCACTCTTATTCTTCATTGGCCCCATTCTTACCTCCCAACCCTCTCCCCGGGGAACCACATAAGCTTTTAGTTTCTCAATATTCTTCCTGAGTTATTTCAAGTGCATATATGTGACAAAGACTGCTAATTACTTCTAATATCAATTCTCTTCTTCTTAAATAGTATTAGAATTTTGAGTATATGGCTATCAGAAATAAAAACTGTATTTCCCAGGCTACTTATAGCTAGTTATGACAAGGAGGGATATAAACAGATGAGCTATGTGGCAGGTTCCAGGAACTTTCCCTGGTGTAGGTTCTCTGCTGCTTCTTCTCCTTCTCCATCCTATTGCTGGAAAGTGGATGCATCTACTGACTGAGGGCAAGGCCATACCATAAAGGTGAGGGGCTCATGGTCTAGAAGGAAATTGTCTCCCTGGGTGTGTCAGGCAATACAGCCCATCTCAGTTCTAGACTACCTTCACCCAGTTATTTACAGAGAAATCATCTTTTTTTTTTTTAAGTCACAGTTCTCTTTGGCAATTATCTCTTGTACTGTATTCATCCAAAAAAATCCACATATAAGTAGACCTACACAGTTCAAACCCATGTTGTTCAAGGGTCAACTGTACAGTATCTAAGAAAATATGAAGACACATTCTCCCTGAGTTTTAATAAATAAATAAATAAATAAATAAATAAATAAATAAATAAATAAATAAAGCATTCCATAGCTCTTTTGCTTCTTTGATTCAAGATGTCTTTTAGGTCTTTCCATTTTGTATTGTCAGGGATGGCAAGAAGTATATGGGACACTATCAATAGGTAATCAAGAGAAAAATAGCAAGGTCATTTTTAAAAATCCCAATAATATTTATGACAATTTGGGCAATGTTAGGTGAAACCAATAAGGAAGAGAGAACCACAGTGGGAAGCCACTAGTCTCCTCAGGCCTGAAAAGGTAAGTAGATGGATTGGTTATCAGAACCCAGAAAGACAAGTTGCTGCAGGAAAGGGTGACCCAATAGGAGTGTGGCTTTTTTAAAAATTTTTTTTAATGTTTATTTATTTTTGAGAGACAGAGAGACAGAGCATGAGTGGGGGAGGGGCAGAGAGAGAGGGAGACACAGAATCCGAAGCAGGCTCCAGTCTCTGAGTTGTCAGTCCAGAGCCCGACGCGGGGCTCGAGCTCATGGACTGTGAGATCATGACCTGAGCTGAAGTCGGACGCTTAACCTAATGAGCTACCCAGGCTCCCCCTTCAGTCATATTTCAAAATCATTGAACTTTAGCCATTACACTGTTCTTCATTTAAATTAGTAGGGGGATCTACAAACTCAATGCAATTCCTATCAAAATGTCAATTGTCTTTTTTATGGAATTGGACACACTGATCCTAAAATTCATATGGAAATGCAAAGGACCCAAGGAAGGAAAACACGTGTGTGCACGCGCGCGCGCACACACACACACACACACACATACACACACACACACACAGTGAGAATAATAAATAGCTAAGTTAGAAGACTCACATTTCCTGATTTTATTTTTTTAATTTTTTTTAATGTTTATTTTTAAGAGAGAGAGAGAGAAAGACTGAGCACAAGCAGGGAAGGGGGCAGAGAGAGGGGGAGACACAGAATCTGAAGTAGGCTCCAGTTGAGCTGTCAGCACAGAGCCTGATGCAGGGCTTGAACTCACGAACTGCAAGATCATGACCCAAGCTGAAGTTGGACACTTAACCGACTGAGCCACCCAGGAGCCCCCACATTTCCTGATTTTAAAACTTACTACAAAGCAACAATAAACAAGACTCTGTACTACTCGGATAAGGGTAGAGCTATAGATCAATGGCATAGATTGAGCCCAGAAATAAACCCATATGTTTATATTCTACTGGTTTTCGACAAAGGTACCAAGAACTTTGAATTGGGAAAGAATTGCCTTTTCAACATATGGTCCTGGGACAACTAGGTATCTACGTGGAAAAAATTAATTTGGACCCCTAACTCACACCATATACAACAACTCAAAGGGTGCTTGGGAAGCTCAGTTGGTTAAGCGTCCAACTTCGGCTCAGGTCATGATCTCCCAGTTCATGAGTTTGAGCCCCGCATCAGGCTCTCTGCTGTCAGCACAGAGCCCACTTTGGATCCTCTGTCTGTCTGTCTCTCTCTCTCTGCTCCTCCCCCACTCATACTCTCTTCTCTCTCAAAAATAAACATAAAAAAAACCAGCTCAAAATGGAACCAAGACCTAAACATGAGAACTAAAACTATAAAATCTTAGAAGAAAGCATTGGCATAAATCTCTGTGACTTTGGAGTAGGCATCAGTTCTTAGAACAACACCAAAAGCACAAGCAACTAAAGAAAAAATAGATAAACTGAACTTCATCAAAATTTAAAACTTGTGTGTGTCAAAAGTCACCATAAACAAAGTGGAAAGGCAACAGAGAGAATGGGGAGACAAAATTTATAAATCACATCTCTGACAGGGTCTATCTAGAATACATAGAGCCCTAATGATGCAACAGCAAAAAGACAAATAATTCCATTAAAAAGTGGGCAAAGGATTTGAATAGACAGTTCTCCAAAGAAGATATACAAATGGTCAATAGCACATTAAAAAAAAAAAATGCTTAACATTAGTCATTAGAGAAATTCACATCAAAGCCAGAATGAGTTAGCACTTCATACCTGCTGAGATAGTTATGATAAATAAACAAGAATTGACAAGTATGTGGAGAAAATTGAACTCTTATACGTTCCTGGTATATATATAAAATTGTGTAGGACTGTGGAAAACAGTTTGGAAGTTCATCAAAAGGTCAAAGAATTACTATATCCCAGCTATTTCTCTCCTACGTATATAACCAAAAAAAACCAAAAAACAAAAAAAACATACATCCACACAAAAACATGTACATGAATGTTTATAGCAGCATTATTCATAATGGCTAAAAAGTAGAAACAATTCTAATATCCATCAATTGATAAACTAATAAAGAAATGTGGTATATCCATGCCATGGAATATTCGGCCATAAAGAGGAATGAGGTACTGATATATGCTACAACACAGATCTGAAAGTATTATTCTAAGTAAAGTAAGGCAGACACAAAAGACCATATATTGTATGATTCACTTTATATTAAATGTCCAGAATAGGCAAACTTGAGCATTGAGCATTCAAAATCTGTTGACAGCCAGATCACCTGGGTGAGGGGAAATCCCTGATGCTAAGGACATATTGTGCAATGTCCTG
The DNA here is from genome assembly GCF_014898765.1 of Herpailurus yagouaroundi. Taxonomy (NCBI): domain Eukaryota; kingdom Metazoa; phylum Chordata; class Mammalia; order Carnivora; family Felidae; genus Herpailurus; species Herpailurus yagouaroundi. The sequence goes on along the minus strand of NW_024412394.1, from coordinate 19,246,697 downwards.
TTAGCAAGGCACTCTGATGAGAGAGGCTAACTGACATGCACCGTAAAGATCATTTTGTCCCGCAATTACTGAGAAACTCCTCTGTAATGCGTGAATTTGGCGAATGTTCACATGGGTCAAAAATATTTTCCCATTCTGTGCCCATTCAGTCTCCATACCTCTCCCCCACCATATTTCTTTGTCCTGTCCTTTCCTGTCTTGTTCTTTCCCCAATAAGAAGATCACTGCATTGGTTACTGCCTGTCAATTAGGATTGATCCATACATCAGGCCATTTCTCCTTTCATGCAAAGTGGACAACCAAATGTCCATCGGGTGATCTATCCATTGGGGAAACTTCCCTTCACCACACTTTTTGGGCCACCTCTAAGTAAGGCTGAAATTCAGTGGCCATCTGCATTTTCTGGTGCCAGTACAACATATAGGCCCATAAGTAAAGCAGGCCTGTGCCTTTTCCTTATGTTAACTATTTATAGGGAATCCCCATGTTGCCTCTAGTATAAGTTGAATAAGATACAGCAACACATCATCGCAGGCACCAGGGGAGTCTGAGCTGCCTGATCATGCAGCTTACTTGTGCCTGCCAGATCTCCTCAGCCTGGTCTTGGGTATCCTGTTTCCATGTAACGTTGGAATGCTGCTGCATGTATCCAAGTTTATGATTTTGTGGGTCAGAAAATATCCATATCATGATGGGTCCTTCAGGACAGAGTTGATTTGTATGCCATAATCAGACATTCATTCAGTCATTACCAGGACCTAGTAATAATTCAGGAGCTGCTTTTCAAAGAGGGAACAGGTTGTCAGGAGAAGAGAACATGATCTTATTCTGAAATCCTAGGAGTCTGGGTGGTGCTTCTTTTACTGGGTCTTACCAGAGGCTCCATCAAGCATCTCTGTCTGCCAGAGACACATTCAAGGCCACTGGGTCTGCCAGATTAGAAGATGTAAGTGGCAGAGCATTTTGTACCACTGCCTTGACTTGCTAGAGTCTTTTCATTGGGCATCACCCACAACTGACCCAGGATATGGATCAGAGCATCATGCCCAAATGTAGTATACATTGCCTCCAAAATCAGAAGAGGCCTACCAAGCATTGTGCCTCTTTCTGCATGGTACAAGGATCAAAGTGAAGCAACTTCTCTCTCCTTTCAGGGGGGCTATCCAAACATGCCCAAGTTTCCTGGATTTCCATAGAAACATCCCCCACCATGGTCAAAACCCTTTCTGTGTTTATTTCCCATCCTCTGGCATGCATACTTTTTACCATGGCAAGTAGGGTCCTGGCTACTTCTCACTCATCAGGTCCAGTTAATATAACTTTATTAATACAGAAGAGTATGCCACTCTGTAAGATATCCAGATGATTAAGCTCCCACTGGACTATGTTATAACAAAAATAGAGTTGACATAGTCCTTAGGAAAATAGTAAAGATATTAATCTTCCTGCTTCATGAAGGCAAACTGCTTTTGTTACCTTTGCTGATAGCAGTGACCAGAAAAGTCTATGGTAAATCAATAGCAGAACACTAGTCAAGGGCTGTGCTGATTTGTGCCAGTAAGATGCTATATCCAGATCCTTAGCTAAGCTTGCCACTAGTCCAGAATAAAGTTGAAACAATCTACATTGTTCAAGACCGTCCAGTTTTTGCATTGTCCAAACAGGTAAGTTAAATGGAGACAGGATAGGAATTACCCATTCTAAGTCTTTGAGTAACCAGTAAAGTCTGTAATTCCCCCAGAGACGTGGTGTTGCTTTTTGTTTAGAATTTTGGGTTGGAGGTCAGATGGGGGCAGTACCAGGGGCTTCTATTTAACTACCTAATGCCACTTCATGGGTCAGGGAGCCAATATGAGGGTTAGTCAATTTGCAGAGTATATCTGTTATCACTCTACCACCTGGCACAAGGGAAATGAGCACAGATGGGTCTGGGAGCCCACTGGATCCACTTTGCCATGGGCTTGGAACAAGACTTTATCTATTACCTAAACTCTGTAAGTCCTTTCTCAATAAAGGAACCTATAATGGCATTTTGGTTCTCCAGAAATTAGTATCATATTTGAGCCAGTATCTGGTAAGTCCAGGGAGGTCTGGGTATATATATTTTATTGCATCATATAGCCACAGGTAAATGACTACAGGTTCCTCCAAGGAAGGTTTGTGGCCACACTACAGAGTCCTTCTTTAACAGGTCTTATCTCTTCCTGAATCAACAGGCTCTACACTAGTGCACTGTCTTATATATGGAAACTGAACACACCAGGTCAGATTTCTGCCCACCTTCCCTAGAATTCTTTCTGCTTATCAGGTCAAGCTACTACTTCAAGCAACCTTAGAAGTCTGTCTATTTCATTCCTAAGAGCCCTATGATCAAGTAGCGACCAATCACAGACCCCTACAGATCAAAATCTCTGATTTCCACTCAGAAGCCCTCATGGCTTATTGCAGTAATGTATTCCTTGTCCCTTGCTGTCACTTGGCCTCCACCACTCCAGGATTCCATCATTCCCATTGAAACCCAATTGCAGCATCTCCTTCCCTCACCTCCAGGCTAGAGAGAATAGCCACCACAGGACTTCTCAAAGATGCTGGTGCTCTTTTCACTAACAATGTATTTTCTAACGTCTTAGGAAATGAGCATCCATCCTTCAAACCGTCTATGGTATAGGATTAGCAGGTGGCATAGCAATTTGCACATAAACAATAATTTGAAACATTTCTCTCCTCCTAAGCCTTTGGACCTCTCTTTGTACAGTGTTCCAGGGGATTTACAACACATCATTGTCAGTGTTTGTATGTCAACACTAACTCTAGACCTCAGTAAAACATCCCCACATACCAACACGGGGTGGTGAAGTCCCCCTGAGCTACCTCTATCGCTAGGCTTGGGTGGGGAACAATATTGCCAGAACTGTGCCAAATAGGAGCTGTGGCCTTTGGGAGGGGAGCACTGTCATTGCCAATCTGAGGCCTAGGGGAGAGACAGCCAAGGAACTAACTCCTGTTGGTGTTTCCCCCTCGCCTTAACCGAAGGAAGCCAGAAAGCAGTGGAGCCCAACTGATTCATTCCATAAAGGGTAGCCTTCCAAGGAATAAAACAGGGCAGACAAGGTAAACAGTGAATTTGGAGAAGAAAACAAACAATATCTAGTATACAGGTCAGTGTATAAAAATTTATTTTTAATGACTGCAGAATATTTCTTTATATGACTATACCAGTGAGTTATATGTAACAGTCCTCTGCTGTTGGATATTTAGGTTGCTTCCAACCTTGTTATTGTAAACAATACCATTATCAATACTATACTGCCATGAATAACCTTACACATGATATTTTTATGATAGAACAAATTTACATTCTAAGTACGGAATTCAATAGCATTAAATACAGTAGCATATTATTGTGCAAACACCATCACCACAATCCATCTCCAGACTGTTTCATCATCCCAAACTGAAACTCTGTACCCATTTAACAATAACTCCGCATTTATCCCTCCTGACCAGGCCCTAGCAACCACTATTCTACTTTCTGTCTTTATGTATTTGACTACTCTAAGTACCTCACATAAATGGGAGCATATAATATTTGTCCTTTTTTTCCGGGTTCTTTCACCTAGCCATTTATTTATAAGCTACTTATGGCTTATTTCACCTATTTCACTGAGACAAAGTTCATCCATATTGTAGCTATACCAGAATTTCATTCTTTTTTTATGGCTGACCAACATTAATATATTTTCCATATATATTCCATATATAATTGATCCAAGGATAAACTCACTTGTAATATTTATGTCTATTGCTGAATTGCACACTCCCTCACAACCCAGTGAAGGGCTTGTAGCAATTTCTACTCCTATCAACAATCTATAAGAGTATCTAATTCCTATATCCTTACCAACACAGTAAGTTGACTTTAGATATTTGCCAACTGGATAAATAGAAGAAAAAAAGATAAAAAGAAGGTATTACATATCTCTTATTGTAAGTTGAGGATTGTATGTTTTAGGTAGGAAATGGGGACACTTTCAAATAATAAATATTTATTAAATATTAAAGAATACTCAAAGGAAATTAGAAAAGGGCAATAAATATTTTTAAAATTCATCTTAGTGAGTAAAGATCTTATTTGTATTATAGCCACCTGGCACCCATTTGCAGGATGCCTTGATATTTGTATACTCCATCCCAAAAGGACTAGCACAGCTCACAAGTTCTCTTTATTTTGGACCCAGACTTTCTATTTGAGAGCCTAGCATCAGGTGGCAGGTGCCTTCTTTGTGGCCACCACCAGGGTCCCTCTTTTTGATGACTACCTTTCTAAGGGAGAGAGGCTGCTGCTCATTCCTAAGGTTCTCTGTCTTGGTTTAGGTTTCTGGTCTGAAAAGTACACCATGATCAGGTAATGGATACCAGAGGTGACACTGGCCTTCATGTGACAGAGTTGGCAGTAATATCTGTGATCCCACTGATCACCAAGATGATACTACTGATCTAGTTGTTATCAGCTTTCTCATGGGGGCTCACCAATCTTTCCAAAGCCATGCAAAGACACTAACCCAGAGGCATGGGCTTAACAGGGTAACCATGTCTTAAAAAGAATCAGAGATAACCCTGATAGAGAAGTAATTTCCTAACTAGTGTGTCCCAAACTTGTTTAATAAAAATCATTTAGGACATCTGTTGACAGGTGAGTGGTAAATGGCAGAGCCAGGACTCCATGATATCAAAGCCCTGTTCTTACACACTCCTTACACACAAATACTAATTATATACATTTGGGCAGGTCACTTAACAGCTTCATTTACATAGGACCTTATGGTTTATGAAACAATTTCACACCATTATTTAATTATTACAACCCTATCAAGTTGATAAAATTACCTCCATTTTATAGATGCTCAGAAAAGTCGAGTGAATGGCTAAGGCAGGAGTCACACGTTCAAATGCCTCTAGAGACCAGGCAGTTTCATCCATTTTTTTCAATGACTGATTCATTCACTTATCTCTCTAGTAAGCATTTACTCATTCATCAGTTTAAGAAGTATTTATGGAATATCGATGACAAAGGATTTAGCAGTGAATTATATAAAATCCTTGCCTTCGTGGAGGTCACACATTCTGTGAGGAAAGACCAACAGTAAGTTCATAAAGAACAAATTAATAACACAATTTTGGATTATCATATGTACTATGAAAGCAATAAAACAGGCCTTTTGAGTGGGGGTGGGAGGCACTTTTCCCAGGATTGTCTTCTATGATAGCCACTACCCTCCATGTGTCTACTGAGCTTTTGAAATATGGCTAGAGAACATTGAGATAAAATACACACTGGATTTCAAAGACTTAGTACAAAAAAATATAAAATATCAAATATCCTGATCATAATTTTTATGTTGATTACAAGTTGAAATGGTATTTCAGTCATATTGGATAAAATAAATTATTAAAATCAATTTCACTTGGTTCTTTTTGTTTTTAATGTAAAATTACATATGTGGGTCACATTTGTGACTCCCACCATATGTTCTTTGAATGGTGCTGATCCAGATTGACCTGTCAGAAGCAGAGATCTCAGCGATGGGAGAGTTAACCATGAGAAGATCTGAGAGAGATAGTTCCCCAGGAAGAGGAAACTGTGGGTGGAAACTCACCTAAGGCGGACTGTGACTCTTGATCTTGGAAAACACCAGAGAGTGGTAGAACCTACAGAGAACAAGAGTATTTCCCACCCAAATCATTTAAATCCAAAATGTTTAAACATCACAAAGGACAAAGAAGTGAGTGCCCGAATTATTTTCTGTCTTGCTCAACCTGCCTTTAGGTCATACTGCTCCCACCCTTAAAATGAGTAAATGTGCTGGTCAGGGTCACAGGGAAAGCCAGATCAGCCCCATCAATTCAACCAGCTCGGCTGAGCAGCAGTCAGCCCTGCCAAACCTCCTGCAAATCCGATCACTCAGCCAGAAAATACTAGGAGAATTTTTCTTCTCATTCCAAATCCTGTGTTCTTTCCACTTAGCCTGTTTGGGGCAACAGGTCCCTTTGAGAATCTGCTGATAACTATGGGCCAAATCCACCTCCAGTACCCCCACCACGATATGCCCACATTAATACTGCATATTATTTAAGGGGCTCAGAAGTCCTTTTCCAAAGCCTATCCATGAACCTCAGATTAAGCTCTGCAGTATAGATATCTGGCTCCTTTCTATGCACCAAACTATAACATGGAGATAAAATCAGTTTCCTTTACATCACTGAAATACTGTCAGGATCAAATAAGATGATGTTAGTGAAATCACTGTCTGAATATACAGTATTACTGGTACATTTGGCTAGGATTTAAGGGCCTATAATGGTAGTGCTAAAGCCCTGAATGGATTTTTTTTAACTGAAGACCTAATTACAGATTTACCAAGAAAGGGAAGAGGCCAAGTAATTTTCAAGTGATATAAATTTGGGGGAATCTATTTTAGATCTGTGTTTCTCATTGCTGCCTGTATCTTAGAATCACTAAGAGAATTTTTTTAATTTTGATGAGGGCACCTGGGTGGCCCAGTCATTAAGCACCTAACGGTGAAGTCATGATCTCACAGCTCAGTTCATGAGTTCCAAATCAGGTGAGCTTGTGCTCCACTTCGGGTGAGCCACACTTCTCTCTCACTCTCCCCCTCCTGGGATTCTCTCTCTATGCCACTCACTCACTTTTGCCCTCTGTCTCATAAAATGAATACACATACACACTCATCTATTCATTCTGATGAAATAGCCCAACCTCTCAGAAGGGAATAAGTTCTATGTAAAAAATTTGCATGTGCCTTCTGACCCAGCAATACTTCTAGGACTCAATTTCAAAGATGTGATGGTAAACTTTGAAAAGGAGGCAAGTATAAAATTATCCATTGCTGCACTATTTCCAATAGCAAAAGCCTAGAAACAACCCAATTGTCCAGAGAAGAAGGATTAACATGCTTAAGACTGAACCCCTGCAGGCTAGTTTTCTAGAAAAGCATTGGGCCGCCTGTGAATCTCCCTGGAAATCTTTGGGGCCCTGTGCTTCAGGTGATCAATTCTGGTCTGCTTAGATCCCCGCACCCTCCTCATTCTGACGATGCCAGGGCCAGGGCTAGAACACAATCATCAACATATTTGTGGAAAATCCTGCCATCATGAAGCCACCTCAAAGAGCTGTGGATCCCAGTGCCTTGATCATCATGGGAGGGCTGGTGATTCTTGCAACCTGAAAACTGATTAGCAGGATCAGACCAGAAACTAGGAGACACCTCACTGTATTGCAATGGCATCCAGTCATGTTGACAAGGGAGGGGTCAGTGCTTCCTCCATCGTTGAGCTTAAATGCCCCATATCACAAGAAAGGGAATCTGGGATTCAGATCAGTATAAAAGGACAAGGAGACACCAATCCTATGTCTGTGAGTTTTTCCTAGTGAATACTGTGCTAACAGGCCTGATATGCACACTACTTGACCATTCGCCCATTTTTACACTCAGCTAGTACAATAAGCTGAGCATCTGGCCAGCCAGTCACTATAACTTCCTGGAAAATAGTCAACAGATCAGGAATCAAAGTCCAACCATGGGGATAGGACAAATCTCCTTTGGGTAGAATGGCTAGCTATTGGGATGACTAGTCACTAATTGCTTGTGGGAATCTCATGGAACCTCAGCAACAGGAGACCTAGTGGGCAAGACCTCCTGGAATAGAATGTCTTTGTTAGTATAAGCTGGCAAGAGAGTTTCCATGGAAGGGGTGGGCAGCTCCATTGAATGAAGACTGAACCAGCACTGATACTAGTACCTTTCTGGAATCACTGAAGAATGTTCACCTTATACCTAACCACTTAGTACCTAAGATGGAGAGGAGTTGGAAAAGGCACAGATCACTCTCAAGACTGGCCCAAGGAGGATCCAAATATTACACTCCCTCCCTTTTGAATATAACTAGTAAAATCAGCAAGGTGAAACAAAAGAAACTGACTTTGTACTTTACCTACTTCCATTATTCCACTGGGAATTGCAAATGGTGATAGTCTAATTCGTTTAATCCTTTTTCACTTATTAGAATTTTTCCATAAAGAACTTCCCTTGATCTACTTTTTGTACATCTTGAGGTACCATACAGGAAAGGCATGAAAATTCCAGGCTTGTTTTCTTTATTTCCTGCCCCCAGATCCAGGCTGTATATTCCTCCAAAAACAGTTTTGGTGTTTAGTGAGAAATTATATTTACAGACCATAATATGGGCTTACCAGTTCTCATTGCTTCTAAGCTGGTTATTTTTTTTTTTATATGCCTGTTTTGTAAGCAGAGTTAGGACATATGCATTTTTTCAAAGGAGAAAATATGTTAGGATTTTATTCTGACCTTTCCAATTCAAATTTAGGGTTAAAAAGATTTTATAAACCTATCTTATCTTTTCATCTCCTGAAAACTTAGTTCTTTATGATACTAGCATCATTATCAATTTTTTCTATCTTACCTCCCAAGATATACCCACTGATCACAAAGAGAAAGGCAACCAGACCTGACATGCTTACTGACATGAAACAATAGGAAATACGTATTTCATCGCCTAAGAAATATCTTTGCTAAAAATTCCAACCTGAATGTGAAGTAGATCTAATTATTGATTTTCAGAAAATACAGCAAACTAAGCAACATAAGACCAAATAGATGAAGTCAGCAAAAGTCAAAACGAAAAGAGTTTGGGAAGATGATAGAGTAGGAGGATCCTGAGCTCACCTTGTCCCTCTCTCCGCCCCCAACACACACACACACACACACACACACACACACACACACACACAAACACATCAAGATAACAGCGACATCAATGCAACTAACTCAGAAAATGATCTGAGGATTGGCAGAACAGACCTCCCACAGCTAATCATAAAGAAAAGGCTGCATCAGAAAGGGTAGGAAGGGTGCAGACACAATCAGGAACCAAACCCCTAGTGAGACTAACAACTAACAAGAAGGACATCCCAAGCACAGAGAAGTGAGAGCATCAGAGCCCACCAGACACTGGGGACCCACACTGGGAAGACCAGTCTTCATAACATCCAGCTGTGAAAAACAGCGGGGCTTAACCCAAGAGCTTTAGAAATTAGCTAACTCTGAGAGCTTTTTAAAAACAGTAAGCTTAGCACTGGGAGAGCTAGAGGCTGACGGGAAACTGAATCCCTGCCCTTAGAAAGCCAGCAAACTAAGTAACTTAGACTGAGACACAGCACAGAAGCAGCAGTTTGAAGAGTGCTTGGGGTAAACGTGAGTGAGATTTACTGACTAATCTTACTGCTGGAGGGGTGGGGACCTTTAAGAGATTTCTCCTGGAACTCAGTGATGAACAGAGCTGGCGGCCTCCATTTCTCTTCCCCTCCCTTAGGCTAGATAGTAGGACACTTGTTGGAGCCAGAGCTGCAGTTCCCATCTACCCTGCTAGTACCATGTGTCTTCCATACCCACAGACCCCTGCTGACGGCCCACTCAACCCTCCCACCTTGGCAAGGTGCCCTTCCAAAGCTGCTCCTGCCTTCTCACACCTTGCAGGCAGCCCCTGCAAGGCCCACACCACTCAAAAGTGACTCCTGCACTGGGAAGAGGGAAAGATAACCCCAGACTCCTGCATGCCTGAAGTTCCAGCAGCTCAGCCTCTTAGCTGGCTGTGCAGGGAACAAGCCCTGCCCTCCAGTGCACCTACAGCCATAGCAGATAGGCTAAATGCAGACAGCTAGGCTGACTGCTGGCCCCAACCACCAACAATCCCACGGTGGCCTCAGAGAGCCCTTGCAACAGCGTAGGGACCAAACCCCACCCAACGTACTCAGAGCAGATCATTGCAGCTGGCTGGGCTAAAGGCAAATGGAGCTAAGCCACAACAGAAGGATGCCTACAGCCTACACAGGGGACACTCCTGGAGCACCACATGCTGTTGACCTAGGAGGGGATGGTACCATAGGGCATCACAGGACCTCTTCTATATAAGGCCACTACTTTCAAGAGTAGAAGATATAGCTGTAACTATTACATCCCTAATACATAGAAACAGAGAGTTAAACAAAATGAGGAGACACAAAAATATGTCCCAAATGAAAGAACAAAACAAAATCACGGTCTAGAGTTACATGAAGTGGAGTTAAGCAATATACTTGATAAAGAATTCAAGGTTATATCATAAAAATATTCACTGGACTTGAGTAAGAGTGAGCGAACGCACTGAGAACTTCAATAGATATGTATGTATGTATGTATGTATGTATGTATGTATGTATGTATGTATGTATGTAT
>NW_024412394.1:19078006-19236374 GCF_014898765.1 Herpailurus yagouaroundi | reverse complement strand
TATGTATGTATGTATGTATGTATGTATGTATGTATGTATGTATGTATATATAGGATCGGGGCCAACATGGCAGAGAAGTAGGGGGATCCATATGTCCCACATCTCTCAAACAAAGAAGTGTAGAAGCCAAAGGACTTTGAACACCAGAGCATGGGAGGAAAGGAGACTGAAAATTCTAGGAAGAAAATGGGAAAGCTGGAAAAAAGATAGGTGGGTAATTGCAAACTGGGGGAGATTTAAAAAAAGGCCTCAGGCACAGAGGGGAGGGACCCCCTTCTGCGGAGAGACAAAGGGCAAAGAAAGAGCAGCTAGGGAAGTGCAGGACCATAGCTGGACAGGAGAGAGACCTCAGACTGAGACTGAGAGGGATACGATCTCTAACTGCGGGGCTTTCTTCTGACTGGAGCCGGCTCCCTGTTCGTGCACCTGGGGAGGAGAGGAGCCAGACTTGGGTGCAGTGGTAGGTCAAGGGCTCAGTCCGCAACTGGAGTAAGTGATTCCCTCCCTGGAGGGCTGCATGATAGCACGGAACCTGCCTGCGTCTGCCACCCCTGGGCGCAGTGGCCAGGCCAAGGGCTGTCTGCAAGAGGAAAAGCCTGCCGTTTCCCTGGAGTACTATGGGAAAAGACAAAGCCTCCCTGCATCCACCACCCCGGGGGCTCGAGGTGGCTAGGGCAGCAGCTCTCAGTCCACAGTAGGAGAAGGCTGTCCTCCCTGAAGTGCCGCGGCAAAGACAAAGCCAGCCAGGACCACATATTGCTGCCCTGAGAGGTGCTTCCCCAGCACCAGAGTACATGGAGCAGGACTTTGAATCCTAGCCAAGCACAGGGTCAGGGGTGTTGGTAGAGCGAGAAGGACCGTCCCATCTGCACTCGATGCACAGTGAGGACAACTCAAACTGAGTCCACTGGTCTGGCTCTGTGGAGAAGAGACTGGGAGAACACCATTCCCCTCAACAACACCACCACCACCACAGCAGGGCCTCAGGGATCACTCCCGGGGCCCATAGTGGAGGTGGGTCCAGAAAATGCCAAACCACACCCCTTTGCACTGGGTACCTGTGTATCCACCAGAGCGGCACAGACCCTGTGGACAGCTACTACCCATAAATGCTGAAGCATTGCCTGGATTAACTCTAGGTCAATTCTGGATATAAAGATATATTCCCATCCCCCCTTTTCTCATCTCTTCCCTCCCCTAGGCTGGGTACTCTGTTTATTGGTCTGTCTAAACAGGCATATTGAATCCATTGTTTTGATACATGTTCTACACCTCCGTCTTTACACTCCTTTCTCTCTGGAATAATCAAGCCATATAGTTTCTCTGTCTGGGTAACTTTATCTTTGTTTCATTTTTCCCACCTCCTTTATTTTCCTTTCTCTCTCTCTAGATTAAGCCTTTTAGTCTCTCTGCCTCATCGACGTTTATTTCCACCATCCCCCACTCCTGTCATTTCTTTGTATGTGCTCTTCCATCAGCACCGCCTCCACCCTCTTGTTTACTTGTAGTCGGTGTTTTTGGGTTTTTTGTTTTTAATCTTCAGGTTTTTGTTTTCATTCATTTGTTTGTGTTATTTGTTTGCGTGTTTGCATGTTTTTGTCTCCTGTTTGTCTGTTTTCCTTTACAGGGCTACTCCAAGGAACAAATCAAAGCACACCTGGTGGAGGGTACAAAATAGTACTATGAGTATGGTAATAAAATAACCTAAGTCACAACAACAGAGAACGAGTAACAAGCCCCAAAAAAACACCTCCTGAAGGGCCAGGCCCTGGACAGTGTGTGACACCCCTTTAATATAGCAGTGTGCAAGGTGCAGAGCACACAAGCTTTTAAAATGCATAAGGGACAGAAAACTAGCCAAAATGATGAAATGGAAGAATTCTATTCAAAACAAACTTTAGGAAGTAGTGACAGCTAATGAGTTGATCAAAACCAATTTAAGCAATATAACGGAACAAGAATTTAGAATAATAGTCATAAAATTAATTGCTGGGCTTGAAAAAAGCATAGAGGACAGCAGAGAATCTATTGCTACAGAGATCAAAGGACTAAAAAATAGTCATGAGGAACTAAAAAATACTATAAATGAGGTGCAAAATAAAATGGAGGCGACCATAGCATGGATTGAAGAGGCAGAGGAGAGAATAGATGAATTACAAGATAAAATTGTGGAAAAAGAGGAAGCTGACAAAAAATGAGAGATAAAAAATCCAGGAGTATGAGAGGAGAATTAGAGAACTAAGTGATGCAGTCAAATGGAACAATATCCGTATCATAGGAATTCTAGAAGAAGAAGAGAGAGAGAAAGGGGCTGAAAGTGTACTTGCATAAATCACAGCTAAGAACTTCTCCGATCTGGGGAAGGAAACAGGCATTGAAATCCAAGAGGCACAGAGAACTCCCTTCAGAGGTAACTTGAATCGATCTTCTGCACGACATATCGTAGTGAAACTGGCAAAATACAAGGATAAAGAGAGAATTCTAAAGGCAGGTAGGGATAAAAGGACCCTAACATACAAAGGTAGACACATAAGGGTAGTAGCAGACCTATATACTGAAACTTGGCAGGCCAGAAAGGAGTGGCAGGAAATCTTCAATGTGATGAACAGAAAAATATAGGCAGCCGAGAATCCTTTATCCAGCAAGTCTGTCATTCAGAATAGGAGAGAGAAAGGTTTTCCCCAACGAACAAAAACTTAAGGAATTCATCACCACTAAACCAGCCCTACAAGAGATCCTAAGGGTGACTCTGTGAGTGAAATTTGCAAGGACCACAAAGTACCAGAGACACCACTACAAGCATGAAACCTACAGACATCACAATGACTCTAAACCCTATCTTTCTATAATAACACTGAAGGCAAATGGACTAAATGCTCCAACCAAAAGACACAGGGTATCAGAATGGATAAAAAAACAAGACCCAACTATTTGCTGTCTACAGGAGACTCACTTTAGACCTGAGGACACCTTCAGATTGAAAGTGAGGGGATGGAGAACTATTTATCATGCTACTGGAAGCCAAAAGAAAGCTGGAGTAGCCATACTTATAGCAGACAAACTAGACTTTAAATTAAAGGCTGTAACAAGAGATGAAGAAGGGCATTATATAATAATTACAGGGTCTATCCATCAGGAAGAGCTAACAATTATAAATGTCTATGTGCCGAATACAGGAGCCCCCCAACATATAACATAATTAATCACAAACATAAGCAACCTTATTGGTAGGAGTGTGGTAATTGCAGGAGACTTTAATAATCCACTTACAACAATGGATAGATCATCTAGACACAGGACAATAAAGAAACAAGGACCCTGAATGATACATTGGATCAGATGGACTTGACAGATATATTTAGAACTCTGCATCCCAAAGCAACAGAATGTACTTTCTTCTCGAGTGCATATGGAACATTCTCCAAGATAGAGCACATACTGGGTCACAAAACAGCCCTTCTAAGTATAAAAGAAATGAGATCATACCATGCACACTTTCAGACCACAATGCTATGAAACTTAAAATCAACCACAGGAAAAAGTCTGGAAAGCCTCCAAAAGCATGGAGATTAAACAACACCCTACTAAAGAATGAATGGGTCAACCAGGCAATTAGAGAAGAAATTTAAAAATATATGGAAACAAATGAAAATGAAAATACAACAATCCAAACGCTTTGGGATACAGCAAAGGCAGTCCTCAGAGGAAAATACATTGCCATCCAGGCCTATCTCAAGAAACAAGAAAAATCCAAAATACAAAATCTAACAGCACACCTAAAGGAAATAGAAGCAGAACAGCAAAGACACCCCAAACCCAGCAGAAGATGAGAAATAAGATCAGAGCAAAAATAAACAATATAGAATCTAAAAAAACTGTAGAGCAGATCAATGAAACCAAGAGTTGGTTTTTTGAAAACATAAACAAAATTGATAAACCTCTAGCCAGGCTTCTCAGAAAGAAAAGGGAAAGAACCCAAATAGATAAAATCATGAATGAAAATGAAATTATTACAACCAATCCCTCATAAATATAAGCAATTATCAGGGAATACTATGAAAAATTATATGCCAACAAAATGGACAACCTGGAAGAAATGGACAAATTCCAAAGCAGCTACACACTCCCAAAACTCAAATAGGAAGATACAGAAAATTTGAACCGACCCATAACCAGTGAAGAAATTGAGTCAGTTATCAAAAATCTCTCAACAAATGAGAGTCCAGGACCAAATGGCTTCCCTGGGGAATTCTACCAGATGTGTAAAGCAGAGATAATACCTATCCTTCTCAAGCTATTCCAAAAAATAGAAAGGGAAGGAAAACTTCCAGACTCATTCTATGAAGCCAGTATTACTTTGATTCCCAAACCAGACAGAGACCCAGAAACAAAAGAGAACTACAGGCCAATATATCTGATGAACATGGATGCAAAAATTCTCAACAAAATACTAGCAAATCAATCAACAGCATGATCAAGTGGGATTCATTCCTGAGCTGCAGGGCTGGTTCAACAATCGCAAATCAATCGATGTGATACAGCACATTAATAAAAGAAAAGATAAGAACCATACAATCCTGTCAATCGATGCAGAAAAAGCATTTGACAAAATTCAGCATCCTTTCTTAATAAAAACCCTCAAGAAAGTTGGATGGAAGGAACATACTTAAACATCATATAAGCCATTTATGAAAAGCCCACATCTAATATCATCCTCAATGAGGAAAAACTGAGAGCTTTCCCCTGAGATCAGGAACAAAACAGGGATGTCCACTCTCATCACTGATGTTTAACATAGTGTTGGAAGTTCTAGTATCAGCCATCAGACAACAAAAGGAAATCAAAGGCATCAAATTTGGCAAAGATGAAGTCAAGTTTTCACTTTTTGCAGATGACCTGATATTATACATGGAAAATCCGACAGACTCCACCAAAAGTCTGCTAGAACTGATACATGAATTCAGCAAAGTTGCAGGATACAAAATCAATGTACAGAAATCAGTTGCATTCTTATACACTAATAATGAAGCAACAGAAAGACAAAAACTGATCCCATTCACAATTGCACCAAGAAGCATAAAAATACCTAGGAATAAATCTAACCAAAGATTTACAAGATCTGTATGCTGAAAACTATAGAAAGATTATGAAGGAAATTGACGATATAAAGAAATGGAAAAACGTTCCATGCTCATAGGGTTGGAAGAATAAATATTGTTAAAATGTCAATACTACCCAAAGCTATCTACACATTCAATGCAATCCCAATCAAAATTGCACCAGCATTCTTCTCAAAGCTAAAACAAGCAATCCTAAAATTCATATGGAACCACAAAAGGCCCCGAATAGCCAAAGTAATTTTGAAGAAGACCAAAGCAGGAGGCATCACAATCCCAGACTTTAGCCTCTACTACAAAGCTGTCATCATCAAGACAGCATGGTATTGGCACAAAAACAGACACATAGACCAATGGAATAGAATAGAAACCCCAGAACTAGACCCACAAAAGTATGGCCAACTAATCTTTGAGAAAGCAGGAAAGAACATCCAATGGAAAAAATCTCTTTAACAAATGATGGTGGGAGAACTGGACAGCAACATGCAGAAGGTTGAAACTAGACCACTTTCTTACACCATTCACAAAAATAAACTCAAAATGGATAAAGGACTTGAATGTGAGACAGGAAACCATTCAAAACCCTAGAGGAGAAAGCAGGAAAAGACCTCTCTGACCTCAGCCACAGCAGTTTCTTACTTGACACATCCCCAAAGGCAAGGGAATTAAAAGCAAAAATGAACTATTGGGACCTCATGAAGATAAAAAGCTTCTGCACAGCAAAGGAAACAACCAACAAAACTAAAAGGCAACCAATGGAATGGGAAAAGATATTTGCAAATGACATATCGGACAAAGGGCTAGTATCCAAAATCTATAAAGAGCTCACCAAACTCCACACCCGAAAAACAAATAACCCAGTGAAGAAATGGGCAGAAAACATGAATAGACACTTCTCTAAAGAAGACATCCAGATGGCCAATAGGCACATGAAAAGATGCTCAATGTCGCTCCTCATCAGGTAAATACAAATCAAAACCACACTCAGATATCACCTCACGCCAGTCAGAGTGGCCAAAATGAACAAATCAGGAGACTATAGATGCTGGCGAGGATGTGGAGAAACGGGAACCCTCTTGCACTGTTGGTGGGAATGCAAATTGGTGTAGCCACTCTGGAAAGCAGTGTGGAGGTTCCTCAGAAAATTAAAAATAGACCTACCCTATGACCCAGCAATAGCACTGCTAGGAATTTACCCAAGGGATACAGGAGTACTGATGCATAGGGGCACTTGTACCCCAATGTTTATAGCAGCACTCTCAACAATAGCCAAATTATGGAAAGAACCTAAATGTCCATCAACTGATGAATGGATAAAGAAATTGTGGTTTATATACACAATGGAGTACTACATGGCAATGAGAAAGAATGAAATATGGCCCTTTGTAGCAACATGGATGGAATTGGAGAGTGTTATGCTAAGTGAAATAAGCCATACAGAGAAAGACAGATACCATATGGTTTCACTCTTATGTGGATCCTGAGAAACTTAACAGAAACCCATGGGAGAGGGGAAGGGAAAAAAAAAAGAGAGAGGTTAGAGTGGGAGAGAGCCAAAGCATAAGAGACTGTTGAGAACTGAGAACAAACTAAGGGTTGATGGGGGGTGGGAGGGAGGGCTGGGTGGGTGATGGGTATTGAGGAGGGCACCTTTTGGGATGAGCACTGGGTGTTGTATGGAAACCAATTTGACAATAAATTTCATATATAAATAAAAAAAAATAAACTTGAAAAAAAAAATAAATAAATAAATAAATCCCATAGAAGTGCTTGGAGGGAATCAGCACCTCCTTCACTTTGCACCTGTCCACTGAGGGCT
This sequence comes from Herpailurus yagouaroundi, assembly GCF_014898765.1. Taxonomy (NCBI): domain Eukaryota; kingdom Metazoa; phylum Chordata; class Mammalia; order Carnivora; family Felidae; genus Herpailurus; species Herpailurus yagouaroundi. The sequence continues at coordinate 19,229,438 of NW_024412394.1, read as the reverse complement.
GTACCTGCCTGCCACTGAGCACCTTAGCAGGACAGCTGCATGCAGGCAACTGATGACCTCTCACCAGGACGTCTGGGGCTCATCCCTTCCTTTGCAGATATTTATTTATATCCAGCTGTTTTTCAACATCCCACAAATACCTCAGACTCATCCAAAAGTGACTTTATCATTTTTTTTTCTACTAAGCCTTCTGCTCCTCTTACATGTTCTAGCTCTAATGATGGTACCTCCATACACCTAATCTAGAAACCCATGTTATCCTTACTCTCTCTTTTCCTCAAACTGTACATCTAGGGAATTGCCAGGTCCTGCTGAGGACATGGCCTGTATGTTTCCCAACTCCATGCCTATCTCTGTGTCACAGTTCAGGTTTTCTACTACAGCAGATGTCTCTTCAAATCCACCTGCCACACTTTAGTAGAATAATCTACCTAAACTGTTTAGTCCATGTTATCCTGAGGCATGGAACTGTCAATGGATTGCCTTCATTTTCTAGATTAAGTCCCTACTCCTTTACTGGCTATACAAGGCCCTCTATAATCTGGCCTTTGCCTACTTACACAGTCTCATCTTTCACCACCCCCTTTGGACATTACATGTACCAGCAGTATAAAAAATATTTGTAGGGGCACCTGGGTGGCTCAGTCGGTTGAGCGTCTGACTTTGTCTCAGGTCATGATCTCACACCTCATGAGTTCGAGCCCCATGATGGGCTCAGTGCTGACAGCTCGGAGCGAGCCTGGGGCCTGTTTCTGATTCTGTGTCTCCCTCTCTCTCTGCCCCTAACCCACTCGCATTCTGTCTCTGTCTCTCTCAAAAATAAATAAACATTAAAAAAATATTTTTAAAAATATTTGTAGGTCCACACACATACCGTCTTGTTTCTTGCTCCTGAGCTTTTGGTAGGATTATTCCTCAGCATGAAACGTCTCTTCTCTCCAACCTTCTATGGTCTCATCAGTCTTCACAACCTCACTCAAACCTTCCTCCAAGTCCCAACCAAGTCATCACCTTATAAGACATCCTCACTAATCTGAACACACATATATATGCGTACACACTTCCCACCCCAGCTAGGTTGTGTACCCTTCTCGATGCTGCCGTAATACCCTAGGTATTTTTCTATCACTGCAATTATCAAATGATTCTCTACTCACTCGTTCACTTATCTACCATGGGGTAAGGACTGTGGCCCTTTGAGGCCCAGGGCTGTCTTAGTGTCCTTGACACTTCAAGTGCCTGGCCTACTTCTTGGCACCCAATAAGAACCAAATATCTTCGCTTTGAATAAATGAACAAAAGTTATATGGATTAGGTCAGAGCAGGCATGCCAGTGAAAAAGTATTGCAACGAGATTAATGAAATCTTGAATCAAGGCCAGAGAAACGAGAAAGGGGACAAGGAGAAAACACTGAGGAGTTTTGTTTTGTTATTATTTTTTTAATATGAAATTTATTGTCAAATTGATTTGCATACAACACCCAGTGCTCATCCCAACAGGTGCCCTCCTCAATACCCCTCACCCACCCCCCCCCCCCCCCCACCCCCCATCAACCTTCAGTTTGTTCTCAGTTTTTAAGAGTCTCTTATGTTTTGGCTCCCTCCCTCTCTAACCTTTTTTTTCCTTCCCCTCTCCCATGGTCTTCTGTTAAGTTTCTCAGGATCCACATAGGAGTGAAAACATGGTATCGGTCTTTCTCTGTATGACTTATTTCACTTAGCATAACACTTAAGACTGAGGAGTTTTAGAGTTTAACTCACTGGAGCTTTAGCAGCACGGCAGAGGAAGAGATCAAGTATGACTCAGCAGCATCTTCCTTTAGTGACGGAAGGGAGATGGAAATGCAGAGAGAGCTAAACTTTTGTGAGGGGAGAGGCAAAATAGTGAGTTCTGTTTTAGACATGTTGAATCTGAGGTATCAGAGAGAACAAAGTGGTTGGAGAGATGGGAGTCATCAACAGCGTGCTAGGTCGAAACCACAGCATGACTTAGTACAGCCAGAAAAAGGGTAAAGACTGAGCATAAAAGACTATCTGTTGTCTTTGATCATTTTAAAGCTTCTATTCTCTCTTTAGTGCTCTCCTTGACATTTGTTTCAACCTGATTTCCTTTTACCAAAATTGATGTGCCTGTCCAGGGATGCCTCCTGAGACCAAATCCATCAAGAACAGAATCAGATAGCAGAAACTTTTGTTTGCAGAGGAACCTGGTCCTTCACAGATGTTGTCTTGGATGGATACCATTAAAGAGACAAGAAATAAGTATACCTATTTCTGTTTTTTTTTTTTAAGTTTTTTAAAATTTATTTTGAGAGACAAAGAGAGAACATGCGTGGGGGAAGGACAGAGAGAGAGGGAGAGAGAAAATCCTAAGCAGGCTCCACACGGGCAGAGCAGAGCCTGATGCAGGGCTTCAACTCACCAACTGGGAGATCATGGCCTGAGCTGAAACCAAGAGTCAGGCACTTCAACTGAGCCACCCAGGTGCTCCATGCTCTGCTTTTAAAAGTATGTTCTCAGGGGCACCTGGGTGGTTCAGTCAGTTGGGCATCCAACTCTTGATGTTGGCTCAGGTCATGATCCCAGAGTGGTGGGATTGAGCCCTGCATCGGGCTCTGCACTGAGTATGGAGCCTACTTAAGATTCTCTCTCTCTGCCCCTCTCCCCTGCTCACACTCTCTCTAAAATAATTTTTTCAAAGTGTGTTCTCAAACTATTCATATACACAAACCTGAATTATTTAACATTTTTAAATCAGTATTATCAGATTTAAAAAAACATGTATAGTCACTTTCATATAGGTGCATGCTAGGTACTATAGTATGCTTAAGTTCAAACAAAATATCTTCTGGCCCCAACCTAACCCAGATAAAATAATTTATTTCTTTAAAATTTAAAACCTGCCTCATAAAACAGGGAAGGAATTGCATATAATAGATCTTATTTTTTCATTTATTTCTTCATTTGGCAAGATTTACTAAGAAATGTCATTTGTCAGGTACTTAGTAGAGCCTATGAACATGGTCATGAATAAAACACACATGGTTATTTCCCTCACAAAGCTTGCAGTCTAGTGGGGGAGATAGCAATATGGTTTGTAGGATGAACATTAGGGAATGAAAATGGTATACTAAGAGAAAAAAGTAAATAGTTAAAAGAACAATATGGATGACAATAGAAGTCAGGGAGAAGGATAAGGATGAAGAGTGAGTAAATGAGGAATTATATAAAGTATAAAAAGAAAGGCACAGCCATATTGAACAGAGATATAAAAATCTCCAATAAGGGACACCCAGATGGAGCAGTTGGTTAAGTGACCAACCCTTGATCTCAGTTCATGATCTCATGGCTCGTGAGTTGAGCACATCAGGCTGTGTGCTGACGGTGCAGAGCCTGCTTGGGATTCTCTCTCTCCTCTCTGCTCCTCCCCCATTACTACTACTACTTCTCCTCCTCCTCCTCTCACTCTCTCCCTCAAAGTAAATAAATTTAAAAAATTGTTTTAATATAAAAATCCTCAATAAAATATTAGCAAACCACGTTCAACCATATAGTAAAAGGATCATTAACCATGGTCCAATGGAATTTATTCTGGAGATGCAAGACTGGTTCAATATTCACAAAATCAAGGTGATACACCACAATAACAAAATCAAATGATATAAGTCATATTATCTCACTAGATGCAGAAAAAGCATTTGACAAAATTCAACATCCATTCATGATAAAAACTCTCTACTCTCAAAGTGGGTTTAGAGGGACTATACCACACCATAATAAAGACCATATGTGAAAACTATACAGCTAATATCATACTCAATAGAGACAAACTGAAAGCTTCTCTAGGGAAAACAAGGATGTCCACTGCCGTCACTTTTATTCAGCACAGTAGTGGAAATCCTAGCTGCAGCAATAAGAGAAGGAAAATAAATAGAAGGAACCCAAATTCGTAAAGAGGAAGTTAAACTATGACTATTTACAGATGATAGGATACTATACATAGAAACCCTGAAGATTCCACCAAGAAACTATTAAAAGTAATTAATGAATTCAGCAAAGTTGAGGATACAAAATTATTATACAGAAATCTGTTGTATTTTTATATGCTAATAACAAAGTAGCAGAAAGATAAGTTAAGAAAACAATTTACAATTGCATCAAAAATAATAAAATACCTAGGAATAAATTTAACCAAACAGGTTAAAGAAAAGCATTCTGTAAACTCTAAGACATGAATGAAAGAAATTGAAGGCAACACAAAGACATATTATGGCTTATAGGTTTAAAGATTTAATGTTGATTGTTAAAATGTCCATACCTCTCAAAGCAATCTACAGATTCAGTGCAGTCCCAGTCAAAATATCAACAGCATTTTTTTCACAGAACTACAACAAATACTAAAATTTGTGTGGAATCACAAAAACTCCAAATAACTAAAGCAATCTTGAGAAACAAGAACAAAGATGGAAGTATCACAATCCCAGATTTCAAGATACACTACAAAAGTATGGTAATCAAAAGGCACCAGTACAAAAAGAGATGCGTAGATCAATGGAACAGAATAGAGAGCTCAATATGGTCACTTATATGGTCAATTAACCCACAACAAAGGAGGCAAGAATATGCAATGGGGAAAATTCACTCTCTGCAATAAATGGTGCTGGGAAAGCAGGAGACCTACATGCAAAAGACTGAAACTAGACCACTTTTGATAAAAAGATCAACAACCCAATTTTTTAAATGGTTACAAGACTTGAACCGACACTTCACAAAAGAAAACATATAAATGTCTAATAAACACACAAAGAGGTACTCAAGAGGATTATTTGTTAGGGAAATGTAAACTAACTTTAATAAGATATCATTGCAAATTCAGTAGGAGGATTAAAATTTGAAGAGTGGAAACATCACCTACCAGCAAGGATGTGGAGCCAACAGAATTTTTTTTTTCAAACAGAACTTTTATCATTGCTTGTGGGAATGTAAAATGCTACATCTACTTTGGAAAATTGGAAATTTCTTAAATAGTTAAACATACATCTAATCCTATGACCCAGCAATGCTAATGCTACTGTTTATCCAAAGGAAATAAGATGTAGGTCCACAAAAAGCCTTGTATGAGAATGTGCATAGCAGCTTTATTCATAATAGCCCCAAGCTGGAAACAGCCCAAGTATCCATCAATTGAATAACTCTGGCATATTTATACAATAGAATACTATTCAATAATAAAAATTGACAAACTACTAGCAACATGAATGAATCTCAAAAACTTTATACCAAGTTTAAGAAGTCAGAAACAAAAGAGTACAAAATGTATACTTCCAGGTATATGAAGTTCTATAGCTGAAAAAATCAATTTATAAGAAAACAGAATAGTGGTTACTTCTGTAAGTATTGGGTGTTGACTGGGCAAGGGTGTGCGGGACCTTCCTGGTTGATTGAAATATATTTCTATCTTGATTATCTTGATAGAGGTGTGAATTATATGGGTGTAAACATTTGTAAAACTGGTTTAACTGTAGGCTTGAGATATGTGCATTTCATTAGGTATGAATTCTATCTCCATCAAACAACTCATTTCCTGCAAAGAGCTGCATTGTGCATTCTCTAACACCTTAATACTTTTGTTTTCAATAAAGAATACATAAATATTTGAAGTCTATTCCTATACACACCCACTTCCCCTTTTTGCCTTTTGGACCATGATGAAGGGAGTTATCAGGAACACCATGTGGGGCAATAGGGGTCCCTATGTCACTGGCTATAAACCACCAGCAGTCCAGAAGCTCAAGTAACATAAATTGAATTACCAATTTCAGATAGAAAGAAACATGAAATAAAAAGGAACGCTGTACATTTACGAAGTACACATAATAAAGGCTAATGAGCTAATATGTAACTATTTGTAAATGATCAAGCTGGATATCTGAAAGCAAAGGTCACTTTTCTTTAGTTTTAAGGGAGCAATGTCTTTAACAAGTCATAATCTATACCGTTACTTCTGTGCTTCATTAGGAACTAATTTACAATGTGCAAGGTATTTAAAATACCACTCATAATATTAACTTTTATTCATTTTATAAACTAGATATAGATGAAGTAAACAGTTTGTTTTTTTGGATTTTAGTAGCACACCGTATGGACGATAAACCTAGTTTTTTAGCAGTCATTTTGGTGGGTGGTGTAATTAAAACTATCCCTTATCTTGTTTCTTTATAGTGTTCCTCTCTTGGTCTCACTCAAAACTTTCTATGGAGATCCAAGTAGACATTTTCCCACTTTTTCTTTATTTTCTTAACCTATTGACAAAGATTCTCTGCTTGATCCAAACTCTAGCCAGGTTTCTGAGCCCTTCCCCTCACTAGGTCCCCATCTTAGCCTGTAAAGACTTGGACAAACATTAACATAGTTTCTAACAGCTCAAAGCCAAATCCCTAGGATGACTCTAGCCTCGTGAACACCTGCTTTTGGATTAGCCACAGAGCATTCCCCAGTGGTCGCCATCCCGGGCGGCAATGGGCTCTTTCCCAATATAGCCAAGGAAAGGATCTACCCAATGCAGGGGGAAGACTGTGCAAACCAGGAAAGGCTTTTCTGCCTCAGGCAGAGACTCTTGGAAGCATATTCTGAGAAGAAGCCAGGGATGCAGGGGAGAGGAAAAGCTGAATCAGACTCCCTGGGCATTTCAACCTGCAGCTTTTGTGTTGGGACTCAGAACACAAAGGACCCAAACTACTTGAGGTCAGTTACTTGAGGTCCGGGTGAAGGTAGAGATTCACTTTGTTTCCTTTTACTTTTCAGCATTTCCTATTATGGTTTTGTTGTGTTGTTTTGTTTTGCTGCTGCCCTAGTTTGCTTGGCCAAGGCAGCAATCTGAAAACTTAGATTCTCCAGACCCGATAGCACAGTCCATCATTATGTCACCTAAAACAAACACTCTGAGGGCTTTCAGAAGTCTCCAAGGCCTTCCAATCAGTTTACTTTGGGAGTATCTAAAACCATCTCTGCTTCATTTCAAGGGGTTCCCTCATTCAGTCCTCCATTACGCTATCACCTTCAACTGCAAGAGTCTTCATTTTTCCACTGTTTCTAGCTCTTCTCTCTACCTCAATCCCAGAATGGAATTGATCCTATCAATCATCCAAGACACAGATCCTTTTTTGTCACATCTCTGCTGAGAAACCCTGTCTCCCCACTACATCACTGGTAAATCCAAACCCGCAGCACAGAGGCATCTGGCCCAAGACCATTTTCTGCCTCATAGTCCATCACTCCTTCCCTCTTGGGCCAGCCCTCATCACACATATCCCTCTCCTTCTGTCTTCTAAGTGCAACAGAGTGGCCATTTTTCAATCACACCAAGGGTTTTTATTTCTGTCTTTTGCTTGTATAGTATCCTCTGCCCCTGTTACTTTCCTCCCCACACCCCACCTCTGACCTGTACTCCTTACATAGGCCTCAACACCAGCTGAAATATTCCTTCTCAACTCGAAACCATCCCGACTTTTCCAGGCAAAATGAATTTTCCAGTCTGCTCCCCAACTTACCTCTCTATTCCAATTCTTATTGCTTCAGCCTTATTTAACACTGTAAATGCATCCTTTGTTTAAAAATTTCTTACCAGATTATAAAATCCCCAAAGGTAGAAATGGAGTTACACGCCAAATCTGACACACAATGATTTGTCACCACAAAATGTTTACATTTATTTGTTCATAGGTCTTAATCTTTCCATCTAGATTGTGAACTTTTTGAAGAGTTAAATCATTTTGTTCCCTCTTTGACTTCTTCAACCCTTACAGTTGTGATGAACCTAGGTTATCGTTCTACCTGTGAAAGGCAAATTGGGTCTAACATTTGGTAACTCTAAGAGCAAACAGTAGGAACCCAAGAAGTACATCATACGGACTTCACAAGGGCTGCTTTGGTAGTATTTATACTCGGGAACCAAACAGTGATTACCTTTTTTAAGGACAAAAGAGAAGTAGGAGCAATGGAGATCCTCCTCCTGTATGCTTGTGCTTGTTGACAACCTATCACATGCCCAACACTGATCTAAGTACAAGGGATATAGCAGAGAACAAAACCACTCAAAGGCCCTACCATCTGTGGAGCTTACAGTCAGGTGGGGAGACAGACAATAAACAAAGCCATACATGGCATGGCCAGGTGGCCACAATGCTGGCAATCAAAAACATTACCCACTACACTACTAGTAACAATAGAAAGCTGGGTAAGTAGCTAAAGAGTGATAAAGGGCACCGATATTTGGGAATGGTAATCAGGTAGGTAGTTCCCTCTAAGGGGATGCTAACCTGTGCATGAAATGCTGCCAGGAGGTCCCCGAGGCCATCCTCACCCTGGTCTGAGGAGTAAGTCAACACAGTGTGGTTAAAGCCCAGAGCTTTGCCAGTAACAGGCACATTTGATTGTTTAAGGGATACAGGAAAAGAGCTTAAAATCTAGTGAAGAAACAGATAAATGGGTAAACAAATTCTAGTATCGCCACAAAACCAAATATTATATAATCATAAATGGTGTTTTAGAGAGGTTTTCTTTAATCTGGAAAAGGAGACTCAATAAAATGTAGTGTGATGAACCATACATATGTATGCTCTCGTGCAAAATAAAATTCTAATTATGTCCACAGAACATACACTGGAAGGAACATCACAAAATATTAACAGTGGTTGTCTCTAGTTGATAGACTCACAGATGAATTCTATTTTTCTTTATACTTCTTTACATTTTTAAGTTTCTACCTCAAGCATGTCTCATTTATACTTTGTTATTGTGGTAAGAACACATGAGATCTACTCTCTTGCATTTTTTAACTATACAAAACAATATTGTTAACTACAAACACGATGTTTCCTTTCCCGTTTTATTTTCATTTTGAAAATGGTATGTGTGGGGGCACCTGGGTGGTTCAGCAGACTTCGGTTCAGGTCATGATCTCATGGTTCCTGAGTTCAAATCCCACATCTGGTCTCTACTCTCAGCGCAGAGCCTGCTTCAGATTCTCTGTCTCCTTTCTCTCTATATCCCTCCCCTGTTCGCGGTCACTCTCTTGAAAATGTTAAAAAAAAAAAAAAAATGGTGTGTGCATTCAAAATAATTCAAGTACTATGGATGTGCCTAAGGTAAAGAGTCAAAATCTGCCCTCCCCTTACCTTCCCCCCTTCTCTCCTCAGAGCTTTCAATGATTATCTGCCAACAGGTTTTCTCTAGATCCTTAGAGAACTCTTATATGCAGGCACAGGCACATATAGTATTATTCTCCACTGCCCCCTCCGCCATGGAATCATAACATATATACCATTATGTAATCTTTTTCATTTGTTTAAAAATACACTTAAATACATTCCTGTGTCAGAACTTAAGGAGACGTCTCCTTCTTTCTCAACCACCAGGTAGGATGCTCTTGTTTGTTATCTTGTTCTATAATTTATCTTAATGGATTGTCTCCAGCGTCTTGCTATTGCAAAGAGGACTGCAAACAGCAGCTGTCTGCAATTCAAGGGTTTCTCTGGCCAGCAGTTATCCGATGCTCAAGGCAGCCGAGAAGACCAGCTCAGCACCTGCGTGCTGCCCTGACTTCATGGAGGCCAACTGCCCTCGCACTGATGATGTCTTCACACATCTGGCTTCTCCAGTGATTTCTAGGGTGAGACGATGTCTCGGAAGCCTTCAACTACAGAGTCGCTTCTGAGATTGGCCAGAGTGTCTGCTGTTGTCATGAGCCACACATACACACCTGTGCCATGTTCTCTTCTAGTTTGCACTGGGTACAATGTTAGAGAATATTGATATTTGCTAGGTTCTGTGATAGCATCTTTCTCTGACAGGAAGTGAAGCACTCTTGAGCCAACACTACACAAAAAACCGAAATTAAAACAACACATTTTGAAAACATAAGCTTTTTTGTCTAAATATCAACTATGGAAGTACATAATGCTTACAGTTGGCAATTGAGTGGACACGAAGCATGGATTTAGCAATGCGGAAGCTGACTTTACAGCCAGTTTCAGCTAAGCGGATGTTCTTCAAGGGAGTAAGGTGAAAATGGTGTCTTTTCTGAATTTTCAGATACCCTTGCTTAGAAAATTCCACACATCAATAAAGCTCAGAAATGGTCTTTCCTTCTTTCCAGCTGAACCTGATAAGAACTGATCACAGTGACCCCTTACATATGGTTTCTAGAAACACAATCACACAATTGAAGTTCTAGGCCTGGGCTGCACTGAAGTGGCCATGAGCAAAGTTCCAAAAGAGAAAAAATGTGGAGATGATGGTAGGTGATTCCCTTAATTTCATACCCCCTGAATGCACTAGTTTCCACCCACAGCTGTAGCCAGTCATCAACCATGACACTATTGAGTTTATATAAATATGACAACAGCAACTGGGGATTTTGAGCATCTGACCAAACAATGATAAATTCTCTGCAAGTCATTTTTCAGGCATGCATTGTATGGGTTTGTTTGATGGAATAGCCTCTGGTCAGGTCAAAATCCTTTATGAAATTCACAGCTCCTGGCACAACTCATCCTATAGAAGAATAATCAAAGTCTACATTATGCTATTAAAATGAAAGATTCTGCACTAGGATACTTTAATCAGAATTGGAAAAGTGGTGTAATTCCCCTGTCCTGGGCATTTGCCTTATTAATGAAATGTGGCCAAAGGTCCCATGCGGACCAGACACAAAGGCCCAGGTATTGAGTAAATGTATAACAGAAGGAAACAAAGACAACTCCAAAGGTGACCAGGGTGCAAAGGATCAGGTGTTTAAATGTAAAAAACACAAAAAATACAAAATTTGCTAAGCAAAATTAGAAAGAAAAATTAGGAATATATATGATGGATATATATATATATCCATATCCATATGCATATATATATATATCCATCCATATATGGCTAACATATAGGTATAAATTATGTTTTTATGAAGAAAACAATGATGGGTTACGATATGATGGGTAGTTTGGGTTATTTTCTTCACACTTTAGCATTCTATAATTCAAGTTTTCTACAATGAATCTATATTACTTTGTATACCAAAACACATACAAAAAGGAAATAGGATTTTTTTTTTAACTAAATAGATGCTCAATCCAAACAGCTGGAATCAGTGCATATTTAAAAGCAAAAAAATAATAATTTTAAAAACTAAAAAGCAAAGGGGCACCTGGGTGGCTCAGTCAGTTAAGTATCCAACTTTGGCTCAGGTCATGATCTCATGGCTCTTCATGAGTTTAAGCCTAGAGTCAGGCTCTGTGCTAACAGCTCACTGCTTCGGATTCTGTGTCTCTGTCTCACCTCTCTCCCTCTGCCCCTTCCCCGCTCATGCTCTGTCTTTCTCTCCTTCAAAAATAAATAAACATTAAAATAATTTTAAAAATCACTTTAAAAAGTAAAAAGTAAAAAAACGAAATTTAAATTCAACACTCCCTGCTATAGAGCCCCTATCACAATTCTTAGCCAAAGCTAACTCCAGCATCCTGTCTGGGATGGGGCAGAGGCTTTGGCTGCCAGATTATGGGAAGTCTGGTTTGGCTAGTGTTCCCAATAACCCTCCTAGTCCTGAGACTTGGAAAAGCATGAGAGTACAGGTTCTCTTGCTTGATGGTCGAATGACAATCAAATTGAAATCAATGACTCATCAGCTCTATTATGAGGACACAGAATCATACCTCCCGATCTCAGTCTTCAAGTAATGATCGTGTCATTAGCAGCCAGCCACACGATTATTAAATAAAGCAAAGAACCTAAAGGTGTGAAAAAAATATTGCCAGGCTGGAAGACATGAGACAGCTTGTTATTCTGCAAAGGCAAGAGTCCACTACAAAACTGCATGAGGAGAAGAGGAGAAAGTACATGGATTGAAGCATTCCTGCTCAGAAAGAGCAGAAGCTGGGGCGCCTGGGTGGCTCAGTCAAGTGTCCAACTTTGGATCAAGTCATGATCTCATGGCTCGTGACTTGGAGCCCCAAGTCAGGCTCTGCACTGACAGCCTAGAACCTGCTGGGGATTCTCTCTCTCTGCCCCTCCCCACCCTCTTTCAAAATAAATAAACTTAAAAAAAAAAAAAAAAGAGCAGGACCTGATGTAATGCTTGATACTTGCTGAAGTATTTGTCTACTCTAAGGCAATGGTTGAATATTTTAAGGAAAAATTAAAAATACACTATCTGGGGGTGCCTGGGTGTCTTAGTTGAATATCCTACTCTTTTTTTTTTCTTTAATGATTACTTATTTTTGAGAGAGAGACAGAGTGTGAGCAGGGGAGGGGCAGAGAGAGAGGGAAACACAGAATCCGAAGCAGGCTCCAGGCTCTGAGCTGTCAGCAAAGAGCCCCTTGCGGAGCTTGAACTCAGGAACCGTGGGATCATGACCTGAGCCAAAGTCGGAAGTTTAACCCACAGAGCCACCCAGGTGCCCTGAACATCTAACTGACTCTCGATTTCGGTTCAGGCCACTAATCTCAACGGTTGGTGAGTTCAAGCCCCTCATCAGACTCTGTGCTGACAGTGTGGAGCCTGCTTAATGTTCTCCTTCTCGGTCTCTCAAAATAAACTTACGAAAAATTTACACTATCTGTACCTGTATCAGGCTCAACTAGGCATGAACTTCTAGAGACACCTATATATGCGGAAGGAAATAGACACTGGCCAGTTTGCTATACAACCTGGCTATCACATACCATTTACTGAAGAACCTACTACGAACAGTTTAGAAGAAAATGCATCTTTTTTCTCAAACTAGGGAAAATAGTACTGAAAGACCCACGAGTTTCAAAAGAGGTTTGTCCCAGTGCTTACAATGTCCCTGGCAGTCTTTAAAGAGGCTGCCCTCATCAACCAAGTTGCCTGGGGATGGACCAGCCCAAAGGAAGCCTAAACTGTGGTGTTTAGGTCAGTGTTCAAGAGCAGTAGAGGCTGCTGAAGTGTGTATGCCTACAGGCTCCAAGTGTATAGACCACAGTAAGTTGAAATCTCCCAGATCAACTTTGCCAGTTTTTTTCTTAGCTGTTTATAGGCTTGGATTTTCACTCACAGATCTGTTGGGGAACGTCATCAAAAAAGACATGATTGCCGAGGCTCCTCACTCCCACCTCTGTCCCTGGGATGTGGGTTGTGCTTGCCTCTCCCAGAGGCTGCTCCAAGGACATAACCTTGAGATAGTGATGTGGTTATTGAGAACACTGACACCATACACATGACTGAACCCGGTGAAGGCCACTTTATTAACTTTAAGATTTGGCCTGTCTGTGCAAGCCAAAAGGTAAGAGGTATGACTGTTATATTAGATTACTGATCTTTCTTCTCTGAAAATACATTAAGCATCACATCTGGGGAAGCTACAACTTTAAGGGAGTCAATCTCATGTGTTTTTCAAAAATGGAAGTGGAACCTGAATTACCTTCATTTTGCAAAGTGGCTATTGGGTTTATTGCTTAAATTCCATCAAGGAAATAATCCTATTTCACTCATTGGGACATTTGTCCTTAGGGAAACAGGGCAGATTCCAAGTTCTGATAACCTCAGTGTGCTTCTCTAATTTAAAGCCATGTGGAGGGGCTCCATCCCCATTTCCTGGGTCAAGGTGAATTAACCCCACTTTGGAGCACTGGAAACTTATTTGCAAAGATTACTGTTACCATTTCAAAATGTGTACACTACCTAAGTTTTCTTTTGAGAAAAACTATTCACCTTAAAAAAACAAAACAAAACAAACTGCCTGGACAAAAACAGTTCTGGTTTGACGAATCATTGTTTCTTCAAATGATAGGTGTTATGCAAGGTGGACCCTCGATGTGCCAACATTGCACTGTGGATACACATCTATGTTTACAAGCTGTCAGAACAGAACGTGCTGTATATAGAAATGTTGCTTTGAAGCAGTATTTGCAAAACATGCAAACTTCCGTATCTGTATTCAGGAAAAAAAAAATCTCATCTTCCTGCCTTCTAAGATAAACCTTGTATGCAAGTCCCCTTTGCTTATTAAAATTGCCATCTATGAACCTGAGGCGTCCTGCCTCTTTCTTCTTCAGTCTCTCCCTGCCCTCTGGGTGCAGCTGCTGTTTCAGATTTCACCAGAGAAATTCAGGGGCATTATAAACCAACAGCATCCCATGCCATCCCCCCTGGAAGGAATTCACTAAGATTTTCATTGTTCACTACACCTGAGTGCAAAGAGTTAACATTTGTTAATATTTCTGAACTTGATTATTTCAATGGATATTTTTGGCATTTAAGGGGGAAAAGGGTTTTTAATTAAAAAAAAAAATTGTTTCCTAACCATCACAGCTTGCCCCTAAAGGACTATAATCTTCTTCAGGTCTGGATGGTTCCTATACTTCTCTCATGAAATAGTGTGTTTTACCTTTATCATTGTTTTTGTATTTCCTTCATCAATCTGAAAGCTATTTGAGGCAAGATTTGTCTTATTCATCTTTGTGTGATCTGTAATACTTAGCAAGTGGTAGGAACCCTAGAAATGTGCATGGAGATGAATTTAATGTAATTATTTGGCATAAATGATAGGAATTATACTGTCCTACAGAACTGGCGCAAAATATCCAAAATTGCATTCATTATATCATTCACATTTGTGAATTAAAAGCCTTTTCATTGCCCTTTTTTTAAATGTTTTTATTTCTGAGAGAGAGCGAGAGCATGAGCAGGGAGGGGCAACTGAAGTAAACTCCACACTGATAACAGAGAGCCAGATGTGGGGCTCAAATCCACAAACTCTGAGATCATGACCTGAGCTGAAGTCAGACACTTAACCAACTGACCACCCAGGCACCCCTTGCCCTGCATTTTTTTTTTCAACGTTTTTTTTTGTTTGTTTGTTTTTGTTGTTGTTATTGTTGTTTTTGGTAGAGAGAGAGACAGAGCATGAATGGGGGAGGGGCAGAGAGAGAGGGAGACACAGAATCCGAAACAGGCTCCAGGCTCCGAGCCATCAGCCCAGAGCCTGACGCGGGGCTCGAACTCCCGGACCGCGAGATCGTGACCTGGCTGAAGTCGGATGCTTAACCGACTGCGCCACCCAGGCGCCCCCGCCCTGCATTTTTAATGGCAAATGTCATCCACATTCTCCCAGATACCTATCACTCTCCCCAATTCTCCCCAGCAGCCCCTAGTTGTTTTGTTTTTACTGGTGCATCTTCCCCTCTCACTCATTTCCTCTGTCCTGCTGCAGGATTTTTTTCTAACAGGCTCTGTGGAAGACCCTAGTTTGTCTTAGTCCTCTCTGGTGAACCCTTACCACCACCACCAAGGAAGCCTTCCTCGTACAGGTGAGACTTTAGTTTTCTTCCTCAAAACTTCAAAGCACTCTCACTTACCCAAAACCCAAATGGCTTCTCCAAGGCCCTCTAGTCTGATTTAGCTGGGCCCTAATTTCCAGTTAATCATCATTACGAGCCACGCCCTCCAAACAGACCCTTCATCATTCTATGTCCTTCCCCAGACATGTCTCTACAATTTCAAATGAAGCTGATTTATGTAGAGACAAGTTTAACAGAGTGAAAGGAAGATAACTGAAACTTCTCCAGCTATTAGTAGTCATGCATTTATTTAGCTGACGGAGTACAGAAGAACTAAAGCTGGAAGCCTAGACGCTCAACATTTCCCCTGTGCTATACATCATGCAGGTATCAAACTCCTGGAAAACACAACTATGATTTTACATTTTGACTCTGTGAGGGCAGGGATTCTGGTCTATTATGTTCCCTCATCTCCCAAGTTCTTAGAACACTGCCTGCCACATAGTAGAAACTACATAAATACCTGTTACATGAGGGCAAAGGTCATGAAGCATATTGTATATGGAAGAAATTGAGGTCAAGATGCATTTAATGTGTGCCCACTCTAATTGGCAGTGAATGAGCCCTGAAGACAGCCAAGGGCATAGGGAAACCATGTCTCATTCTTGGGGAGCTTTGACTTCATGAAAGGAGTCCAGCATAGAATAATTGGAGTAACTCAAGCGGGGAATCCTTGATGTTAGGCCTCTGTTTACTCAACCATCAAGGAAGAAATCCTCTCAATCTCCTATGGTCCCTGGTGTCTTGTCTTAAACATGTGGTTTGTATTTCCCAGATGAATGTCCCTAGAGGCCTGGGCTGTGCCCTCTCATCTTTATATTCCCTACAGTACCTAGTAGAATACCTTGTAATTAGTTGTTGCTTTTAACTCGTTTTGTCATTAAACTGACTGGGCCACAACTGTGTAATTTTTAAAACAAATAAAATTAGAGATAAAGAGTATCTCTGACAATTCTCTTAAGAAAAGGGTACCCCCAATAAAGAAATCCTTTGAGGTGAGGTAGCACAGAACACAACAGGCAGAGAAGCTTTCACATTCAGATAATAACTCCTGCTTTGAGCAGTTTCTTAGTAACTTTGAGCCTTGGCTACCTTATACGTAGTACTAGAATAATCATACCTAGCTCACAGCATTAAGAGAACATCAGCAGATAATGAACATGAAATTGCTCTCTAGGTATGAAGAACATTCACTAACATTAGTGAAAATTATGACCACTATGTGGCTGGCTACAAACCCACTTTGCATCTTCACTGCCTTCTTTCCTAACCTAGTCAATCAAGTCGAGTGTGGAAACATGGTCTTTTGTCTCTTTACCTCCTTAGATTTAAACTATTGGCTGTCTCACGTCTAGAATTTAAAATGTGGCTAAAAAAATCGAGATTATTGGAAATATTTGTTGATTAATATGACAAAATAATTCAAGAAAGTTAGGAAAATAGATTAAAAGTCATACATACTTTTGGTTCATCTCATTTAGAAAAAAAAAAGACATGTCAAAAAATAAGGAAATTATCCAAAGAAAACAAAAGTTTACAAAGACATTTATTGCAAAATTAATTTACAACAATGGAAAATCATGACTTTCATAGCCAGCTCTATAAAACCACAAGTTATGTAACAGAGATTCTTTAGTTCACCCCCAATATTTGGATTCAGTAGATTTGGTTCAACACCTAGAAATGTGCATTGAGCAGCAATGGCTTAAGCAACAGTATGGGACAATTATTAAATGGACATTTTTAAAAAGATAATGTAGCACATGGAAAAACACTAATTGTAATTACTTATAGAATTTAAAAATCTGTATTCATTCAGAACCAAGCAATACGTGGATTTGAGATTTTATGAATCCTTCATTAAAAAAACAGCTAATAGCAGGGGTTTCTGCCTTTCCCATAAAGACTTCTAATTAGGGGCGCCTGGGTGGCGCAGTCGGTTAAGCGTCCGACTTCAACCAGGTCACGATCTCACGGTCCGTGAGTTCGAGCCCCGCGTCGGGCTCTGGGCTGATGGCTCAGAGCCTGGAGCCTGTTTCCGATTCTGTGTCTCCCTCTCTCTCTGCCCCTCCCCCGTTCATGCTCTGTCTCTCTCTGTCCCAAAAATAAACTTTGAAAAAAAAATTAAAAAAAAAAAGACTTCTAATTAGTGTAGTGAGTAAATACTCACTGGGCTTTAGCAAAATAGGTTAGATTTGTCAGTAGATAAGAGGACAAAACACAATACAGATCATGCCATTAACCTCTGAAAGAACAAAGGGACAACTACAGCAACTGTTACCAGAAATTTAGAACCCAGAAATGTTGGCATCTTGACAATTTAGTGTGCAGATATTACAGTCACATGCATGTAAGACCACTGTGGCTCTCCCAGAACCATTCAAAAGATTAAGGAACTTTG
Organism: Herpailurus yagouaroundi; assembly: GCF_014898765.1. NCBI lineage: Eukaryota > Metazoa > Chordata > Mammalia > Carnivora > Felidae > Herpailurus > Herpailurus yagouaroundi. Next base: position 19,211,689 of record NW_024412394.1, on the reverse strand, counting down.
ACTTTAACGTTCACTGGTGTTGCTAGATTTTAATCCTTTTGCACCTTTACCTGCAATGTATTCTCTACACTGCAGTTAAGATGAATCCAGAAGTTTGGGGCACATGGGTGGCTCAGCTGGTAAGCGTCAGACTCTTGATTGTGGCTCAGGTCATGATCTCGTGGTTTGTGAGTTTCGAGCCCTGCATTGTGCTCTGCACTTACAGTGCCGAGCCCGTTTGGGATTCTGTCTTTCCCTCTCTCTCTGCTCCCCACCCACCCCTCTTTGTCTCAAAAATAAATAAATATGCTTAAAAACAAAAAAAAGGATGAATCAACAAGCTTGCTAATTTATAAAATAGTGAGTGTTTAGTAGTCTCCTACTACTTTGGATCCCAATCTCAGTAGTTAATCTCGGGCAATTTAAGTATTTAATAGATGAGTACATTTTCCCCATGCCTCTTCATTTCCCTGGGAATCTGTGTCATGCTTATATGTCCCATTGAAGTGGGAATTGGTGGATGCTGGAATCATTACCAGGTTGAATAAAATCAGCTGTGACTTAAGAGATTCAAGCCAAAGTAGATCTTCTCTATTTTCAGGTAACCACCTCTACTTCTTACTTTATTGAGAGCAAACCTAGCCATGAAATGCCTTAGATATAGTGGAGCACACTAATAGCTTTCTTCTCAGAACTGACAAAAAGGAACAGTTTACTCTAGTAAGTTGGGATTTCTAGAAACAGAAAACTCTTAGCCATGATCTGGCCAACACAACCGGAGCTAAGGGTAAAGTCCCACCAAAGGCACTATTTATGCCAGAGCTGGGATGGAGGAATTTGGATGGTATTAAAAACCTACTCTTTCATCCCATACCAGCAACCATGCTATACACAGTTGGTTCAGGAACTAACTTCTGGTAACTATTGAAATGGTCAGACCAGAACATAATCTTAGGCCTTCCAGGGATCTTTTAAAAGAACTGAGCCACACCAAACTAACCTAAAAACAGCAATAAATATAAATGTACATAGATTTTTTAAAAAAACAAACTTATTTGGTACAAATGTTTTAGCAGTTCTACCATGCTTCTGATTTCATTTGGGCAGAGAATGTCCCTGCATTGTTTTTGCAGAATATTAAACTCATATTTTGAGTATATGGATTTTTCTCCAATGAACTTACCTTTCTCCCTTTATAGGCCTCTTCCCATGCCAGAGCCGTTTTCAGCCCAACTCAGGTGAAATTTTAGTTCTGGAGGGGCACATGTTATTCCACCCAGGGTGGACTTGTAGCCCCAGCAATGGCCATTCTTAATTTGGGGCAAGTCCAAAGAACCAGACTGTTTCCTAAAGTGTTGGAGGGTCATAAGGATGTTGGAGGGTCATAAGGAGTCAAGTCCAGGTGACCAGTGTAACTCAGACCCCCAAGAACCCACAAGATCAGCCCTCAGGCAGTTCTGGATCATGCATCTTACACTGGCTCCCCTGAGTGGCAAACCAAATTCAACAAATTCATCTCCCACTGTCACCTTCTCCTATACCTCTTGTCCTTGGGCCCAGTGTTCCTTCCTGAGTTTGGGTCAGTACTTACCTGGCTTCTGAGTGATTGAAAACTTCATGATTAACAGGACAATGCTGAATGTGTGCAGACAAGCCATCTCCAAGAGTAATATCATGCCGGTGCAATTTTGGAGGAGTGGGTTTTATCACGGAGGGAGTCAAGATGGAGGAGCCTGTTCACAGTTTTATACCAAAGATCACGTGGCACTTGTTGAAATCCTCCTAAACTAGTGCTTTACAGAAACTGGAGCAGATGGAAAGCATCACCATGAACACACTGAAGAAATCCCATGCCTGTGATTAACCTTACCTGTGCCTCACCCTTGCCTCTCACCTCACCTGTACCTCTCACCTCAGATCGGAAAGCTCTTTCACACATGGTACTCATTTGATCCCACAACAATTAAGGAACATCATGCTGGGATAACTGCCAAGTTATCCCATTACAGCAGAGAAAACACTACCTCTAGAAGGTTCCCACTTCGGCCATAAAGAAAGCCCTTCTCAGATTAGTCCTATTGTGCATCACCCGCCCCCCCCCCATTGCCCATCTAGGCTTTTCTGTGTGTATCTTTTTATACATAACTTATTCTTCCAATTCTTAAATACTTAGATTCATCATAATGTGCTACCCTCTTGCCTTCCTTACAAGCAGCCTTCCTGGTGCCACAGACATTAGTGAAACCTTCACCACAGAAATTTACTCATTCTCTCCCAAGGTCTCCATTGTCTAACCCAACCCAGTGCTGTCCAATAGAACATAACAAGGAAGCCACATACACAATTTAAAATCTTTCTGCTGGCGAAGATGTGGAGAAATGGGAACCTTCTTGCACTGTTGGTGGGAATGCAAACTGGTACAGCTACTCTGGAAAATGGTGTGGAGGTTCCTTAAAAAATTAAAAATAGAACTACCCTATGACCCAGCAATATCACTACAAGGAATTTATCCAAGGATACAGGAGTGCTGATTTATAGGGGCACATGTATCCCAATGTGTATAGCAGCACTTTCAACAATAGCCAAACTATGGAAAGAGCCTAAATGTCCATCAACTGATAAATGGATAAAGAAGATGTAGCTTATATACACAATGGAATACTACTTGGCAACGAGAAAGAATGAAATCCTGCCATTTGCAGCAATGTGGATGGAACTGGAGGGTATTATGCTAAGTGAAATAAGTCAGAGAAAGAAGATATATGTTTTCACTCATATGTGGATCTTGAGAAACTTAACAGAAGACCATGGGGGAAGGGAAGGGGAAAAAATATTTACAAAAGAGAGGGAGGGAGGCAAACCACAAGAGACTCTTAAATACAGAGAACACACTGAGGGTGGATGGAGGGGTAGGGGAGAGGAGAAAATGGGTGATGGGCATTGAGGAGGGCACTTGTTGGGATGAGCACTGGGTGTTGTATGTAAGTGATGAATCACGGGAATCTACCCCTAAAATCAAGAGCACACTGTATACACTGTATGTTAGCTAACTTGATTATAAATTATATTTTAAAAAATAAAAAAAATAAAATATTTCTAGTAACTGCATTTTTAAATGTGGTAAAATGTACATACCTTTCACATTTTAACCATATTTAAGTGTACAATTCAGAGGCATTAAGTATATTCACAATGCTGTGCAGATGTCACCACTCTCCATTTCCAGAACATTGTCATTATCCCAAACAGAAATTGCATACCCATTAAGCAATAATTCCTCAATACCTCCAGCCCCAGGTAACCTCTATTGTACTTTCTGCCTCTATGAATTTGCCTATTCTAAGTACCTCATATAAGAGGACTCAAACAATGTTTGTGCTTTTGTGACTGGCTTATTTCATCTATTTCACTGCCCAGGTTCATCTGTGTTGTAACACGTATTGAAATTTCATTCCTGGGGTGTCTTGGTGGCTCAGTCAATTAAATGTCTGATTCCCACACAGGTCATGATCTCACAGTTTGTGAGTTCCAGCTCTGCATTGATCTCTCTGCTGTCAGCACAGAGCCTGCTTTGAATCCTCTGTCTCCCTCTCTCTCTGCTCCTCCTCTGCTGGTGCTCGCTCTCTCTCTCTCTCTCTCTCAAAAATAAATAAATATTTTTAAAATATTAAAAAGAAAAAGATTGTTAAATTTTTTTTCATTCCTTTTTAAGGCTGAATAATATTCATATATTCATACATATATTGTTTTGTTTATGGATGCATCTGTTGGTAGATATTTAGGTTTGACCAACTTTTAACTGTTATCAATAATGCTGTTATGAACAGTGGTGTACAAGTATCTGTTTGAATCCCTGTTTTCAATCCTTTGGGTATATACCAAAATTAGTGAAACTAACTCTAAACATATACTTTACTTAGACCAATATATCCAAAATAGGACCATTTCCACATGTAATCAGTAGAGAAAAATGAGATCTTTTATAATCTTCTTTTCTATGAGGTCAAAATCCAGTTCAGATGATAAATTTTCACCAAAATTCATCTGTATTTAGATTTCCCAAAATTTATAGCTGAAAAAGTAGATTTACATATCCATGTTGTTCCAGATATAGTTTAGGACATGCAAATTAATTAAAATTAAACAGAATTTAAAATTCAGTTCCTCAGTCACATTTCATTACCCTTCCATACTGAACAGGGCAGATCCAAACAATAGGGTAGAAACACTTCTCTCTGCCCCCTGCATCTGCTCCATCCAACCTTCTCAGCCTGCCTCCCACTCTTCCTCAGCATGTATTCTAGGTGGACAGATTCTGAGCTTTAATTTAAAATTTTTTATGGTTATTTATTTTTGAGAGAGAGAGAGAGAGAGAGAGAGAGAGAGAATGACAGACAGAGCGTGAGTGAGGGAGGGGCAGAGAGAGAGGGAGACACAGAATCCGAAGCAGGCTCCAGGCTCTGAGCTGTCAGCACAGAGCCTGACACAGGGCTTGAACTCATGAACCATGAGATCATGACCTGAGCTGAAGTCAGACGCTCAACTGACTGAGCCACCCAGGCACCCCCTGAGCATTAACTCAAGAAATATTTATTGAGCACTGACAATGTGCTAAGCATTGTGCTAACCGCAGGACATGGTAAGAAATAAAACCATGTCTGCACAGAGCCCAAAACAGGTGGGGCCAGCAGATAAAAAACAAATCATTTCCCAAATAAATATATGTTATAAATTGTTATAAGCCCTATGAGGAAAAAATGGTTCCATGACAGTACAGGCAGATATCAAAGAGATAATCACACAAATAACAATATATTACAAATTTTGATAAGTGCACTGGCCAAAAAGATCTGATGAGAGTTATAACAGTGGGCTTTATTTAGAAGGGGAACTTCTCAGAGGAAGCAACTTGAAGCTGAGATGGAAGAACAGATGAGCTAGGGAAAGAGGTATAGACAGGGGACAGGGTAGTGAGGTGACCAGGCAGAGGGGACAGCATGTGTAAAAGGCCAGGGTAAGAAAAAGTCTCATCTCTGAGAAACAAGGAGATGAAGAGTATGGTACAAGTACAGACAGTGGTGTCCCAGGAGGATGGGCAGGTAAGCAGGACCCAGTTCATGCAGGGCTTCACATCATGGTAAGGATTTGGGATTTAGTACCAAGTGCAATGGGAACACTATTAAAGAGTGCTTAATGATATTGGGTTGGCTTTTTTTTTTTTTTTTTTAAGGCCATTCCGGCTGCTTGGTGAAGAAAGTCCTGACTCTTCAACTTGGAGCCTAAAGGGGCCTCCTTTCCTTCTGCATTTTGACCTACACTGCTTGGTAAAAACTCATCCATAATTCTTGCCTTGTATTTAGCTATTGTCACTTCATGTGCTGCCTTCCTTTACTGTTATTCATACACTGGACTCAATAATACGCTTAAGCCAACTGTGATCCTTTCCAGCAGGCAGGAAGAGCTTCTCACTCATCTTTGTGTACCCACAGCATGCAGCATGGAGCAGATATACTCAGCCAATCTTTTAAATCAGATTGAGTTAAAAGTCTGATCATAGTTTGCTACTTTCTACCCACAAAAAGCATTCTGTGACCTAATTAACTCTGTCTTTGATCCAACTTTTCTGTACTCTGCTTGTCACAAAGACTGAAGTCCCTGAACAAGACCTGGGCAGCCTTCCAGCATCCCCACTGGCAATACTTAATTACAAAAAGGAGTTTTGTTTCAGGTCAAGCTAGGGTTGCAAAAAGCATCGGCCCATATGTGACCCCGGTATTTCAGAACTTCAAGGAACTCTCCTTCCAGAACCCTTCAAAGTTCATAGAAAACTATGCACTTAACAGAGTTCTCAAGAAACACAAACCCATCTCCAAGAGGTGTTTGCACTTGGCTAGATGCACCATCTTTAGCTAAGGACTCTCAAAGCGTTGGATTCCTTTCCACCTTACACTTATTGTGGATTGAAACTTCATAACCTGGGGGAAGGAAATGTGGACAGGGACCAAACTCTAATTTACAAACTTGTGATCTTGGCCGGATTAATCTCTGAGCCTGTTCTGACATCTGAAAAGAGTGATAATACCTATTCCTACAGACTGGTTAGAAGAATTAAAAAGAGAAGTGAAAATATCTAGCCAGCAGTTTGCGATCAAACTGCTTTCTGTGCCTTTAAGTGTTTCGGGGGTGGGGGTGGGGGGCAGTGAGGGAGTGACCTTTGCCGCCAATAGAAAAGCCACTAGGTTTCCTCTTTTCCTTCCCGGTGAATAAGACGTTATGGAAGATAAATCAGACGGCGGCGGAGGGAGCGCATTTATGAAATAATCCAAGGGAAATATTTTCAATATCTCAATTTATGAGGATACAACAATTAAATACAATTTTAACCTCGACAGAAGCAGCCTTTTGTTATACCTCTCTCACGGCAGAGGACACACGTTAACGAAGTCTATACAGCACAAGGCTAATTCACAGATTATTAAAAAATGACCAAAAGATGAGTAACGATTTAAAGCTTCTCTCTAGAGGCTTTTCCCAGCACCAGCCTTGAGTTGAGCTGCCCAGACACACATTTTTTTCTTTTTCTTTTTTTTTTTTTTTTTTGCTGCCTCATCTCCCCCTTTTATCCCGCCCACGTAGTTGCACCCAGTAGCGCGTCTCCGGACTGAGAACGTAATACGCGCCCATCTGGAAGCTCTGGGCTGGATGTGAGGGGCGTGGGGACCCCTGGAGTCAAAGCCACTTTCCATTCTTCTCCCAAGGCCCGGGCCACCCTCCGATCTCTCCGATCTCGGCAGTCCGGACCGCACGACTCTCCGCTCCTTCGCTCAGCGCCTCCCCCACCCTAAGTCCCCGGCCGGGTCAGTGCTGGGAAGAGGCCGGTCAATGCCCGGGAATAACCCAGCCCGGGCGCGAGCTCGGGGCGGGGCAGGGGCGAGAGCGCGCCTGGCGAGGCCCCGCCCTATCGCCAGATGCGGCGCCGTTGGTGCGCGGTGATTGGCGGGTGCGGCCGCGGGATGAATGGGGTGACCGCGGTGGGGGAGCGGGGCGGGGACGCGGAGAGCGCCGGGCGGGGGAGAGCGGTCGAGGGGCGCGCGCAGAAGGCGGCACCGCCCTTGCGCCGCGGGCGGCTAACGGTCCCCAAAGCGTGCGAGTGGAGGAGGGGACCCGCGGGGCGGGTTCTGGTCCCCGGGCTGGGCCTGCGAGTGGGGGCTCGGGAGCGATGGGGGCCCCAGAGGAGCTGCGGTTCTGACTAGGAGTGTAGGGGTGGGGAAAGGAGAAGCCGCGCCTGCTGCTCAGGCCACGGGCAAAGGGCGTCCCCGCCCCTGAGAATCCCTCCCGGGTGCTCGAAGCACCTTGTGCAAAAGAGGGCCTCGCTCACCGGAGTAAGAGCTATGATTGGAATCCATGTCTGGACATCCCTGTCTGGACACGCAGCTTTTTTCCATTCCTACACCGGTACCCTTTTTTGACTTCATATTTTACATTCGGTCACTCAAGTATCTATTGTGTGCATACTTTATGCTTGGCACACCCCAGTAGGCAAGGTAGACTTGTTTCGCACATCCTGAAGTTTAAAGGCTAATTAGTAAGGTAGTGATAAAAATAACCAGAACAATTACGGATTGTGCAAAGTGCTAAGAACTAAGTATTGACTAGTGGCCAAGAAAGCCTAAATGAAAAGAGGTGACTCCTTTCACCCGGGGTAATAGGAAAGACCTATCTGAAAAGGCGACTTCTAAGTCGAGCAGTTTTAAGGAGAGAGCGTAGCCTTCCCAAAGGCCTTGCTGCTTCACTCCCCTTTTCTCATCTGCAACATCTGAATTTTCATGGCACTTTTTCTGCACTTCTTAAGATACATCACTTTTCACCAAGTATTGTGGTTTCGTTATCTCAATTCCTGGCACATACCAGGTCCCCAAAGAATATTCGGTAAATATATACTCAGCATCCACTGATTCCAGATATGCTGTGAGGTGAGGTGCCCAAAGTAATTTAAAAAGTGGACTGAGCATTCATAACTGCTTCCTGAATATTAATTTTGTATTTTTATACCTGTCCTGTACATCCACCGTGGCACCCTTTATCCTTGGCCTTTGGGATTTTTCTTGATTACTTAACCACAAATTTACCAGGCTTTCACACTTTCAGAGCTTAATTGGCTCATCCAATAAACTAATTAGGCCTATCTATTAGTGAATGAAAGTACAGTGGATCATTCTTCTTATAGAATGTGTCTGTTTTTCTGTTTGTGTTTTATTAGTAACCTGCAATGCCTTAACTCAAAGTAATAAATGAAAATTTAAAGCACTTGACTAGCCCCCTGCATTCAGAAGTGTTTACTGAGGTTGGGCTGGGAATGTAGGTCCCTTCACCGTAAGCCCTCTTCTTTGGCGCAGTCAGTACCTTGATTTGTTTCCAAAGTGGCCTGCCTTGATCTCTACCTCCTTCTACTGCAATTTGGCAACCTATTGCCATATGTGTAAATGTTTTTCTGAGATAGGAGAAAAACCATATTGGGAAAGGCAAATTTGTTGTAACTAAAATATTGACATAGTTATCAAAATACTAGGCATTCCTTGACTGTTCTGACATGTAGATAAACTTTACTGCAATTATTCTGTCTCTGATTCTGTTTTAAAAAGTAAAACTATTGATTTTCTTTGCATCAGTTATCTATTGCTTTGTAACAAATTATCCCAAAACAGTGGCTTAAAACAACATTCTTTTCTCTCAAAGTTTCTGTAGGTGAAGAATTTGGACATTGCTTACTTAGCTGGGTTTTATGTTTCAGGGTTTCTCACAGACTGCAGTCAAGATCTCCACTGGGCCTGTAGTCATTTTAAGGCTTTGATGAGGAGGCACTTCCAAGTTCACTCATGTGGTCATTGGCAGGATTCAATTCCTTGTGTGCTGTCATACTGAGGACCTCTGTTCCTAGCCAGAAGCCATACTTAGTTTCTTGTCCTGTGAGCATCTCCAATGTGGCACCTTGCTTCACCAAAGTATGCAATCCAGGAGCACCTGGGTGGCTCAGTCAGTCAAGTGTCTACCTTCGTCTCAGGTCACCATCTCATGGTTGGTGGGTTTGAGCCCAAGGTGGGGCTCTGTGCTGACAGATCAGAGCCTGGAGTTTGCTTCAGATTCTGTCTCTCCCTCTCTCTCTGCCCCTTTCCCGCTCATGCTCACATGTTGTCTCTCTCAAAAATAAATAAACATTTTTTTTTAAGTATGTAATCCAAAAAACTAGATAGAGAATGCCAGTAAGATAGCAGTCAATTCTTTTCTAACCTAATCTTGAAAGGCTATTCCATCATTTTTGCCATGTTCTTTTCTGTTAGGAGCAAGTAAGTCACTAGGTCCAGTCCATGGGCATGAAGATCAGGTGCCAAAGACCTTTGGGAGCACTTTCAGAAGTTGCTAATCATATTATCAGAGCACATTAAACTGATGATAGAAACTTGGGGCTCCAAAAAGTCTTTCCTGTGTAATGTGAAACAGCTTACCATGTCTCATTTGCTGTTTTTATTATCAAGAATGCAAATGGTCTTTTGAGAATCTAATTTAGTAAACATTTATTGAATGCCTGCTAAATATCTGGCATAGCACAAAACTAGAGGAACAAAGATGACACATGACACATTTTCTCACCTTGAGCTGGGGAAGAGAAGTATAAGCAAATAATCGTAATGTTAATATTATAAGTCATCAAAAGAAAAAAAAGGTCTGCATAGAGTGCACTGATTATGGGGAGAATCGGAAAGAAACATTCTGTTCCGGGTCACATTCAAGGAAGTAGAAAGAATAGGAGAGGTGGAGAAATGAATATGGTAAAAAATGAAAAGATTACATATACTTTAAGAACTATGTAGAAGTTGGGGCACCTGGGTGGCTCAGTTAGGTGAGGGTCTGGCTCTTGGTTTTGGTTCAGGCCATCATCTCGTGGTTTCATGAGGTCGAGCCCTGCATCAGGCTCTGTGCTGGCAGCTCAGAGCCTGCTTGGAATTCTCTCTCTCCCTCTCTCTCTCTGCCCCTCCTTCATTCACCCTGTCTCTGTCTCTCTCAAAATAAATAAATAAACTTTAAAAAAAAAGTTTAAGACTATGTAGAAGTTAATCTTACTGATCAGCAAAATGCAGAAGTAATGACATACTATCGTACCTTTTATTTCTAGACCTTAAATAGCTTAAAATTGCCTCAATGTTATGCATAGAGGGTATCTGACAGCTTTTTCAGTTTTATGCCTGAGTTTTATTCTATTGAGATACATCTGATAGAGTGCAGTGTGTCATTTAATCACTCGGATTAGAAGACAATCCTGTATGCTATTTAGCTGAAAGAGAATTGACTTAGTGAACCTAACATTAGGACATTCACATAAATTTGAAAAACAAAAATGTGCTTCACAATCAGATGCCAAGCAATAGTTTGCAAAAATAACTGAAGTGCAACACACACTTGTAGAATTTCATAACTTCACACACTTGCCACATTCACTCTTGGCAAACCGTGAATTTAAGATTGCAAAAAGAAATTGTACTACCGGTTTTGTGACATGTAAGAGCATGTCTAATATTGCAGGTGCACACAAGCCAGGTCTTTTATAGCACATATAACTAAAATATAACATGACCTAATTATGGAGAACTTGTTTCATAAATGATAGAAAAAGGCAAAGCATATGACTAATTATTGGAGAACTTGTTTCATAAATGATAGAAAAGAGCAAAGCATATTCCATTCTATATCACCAGCACCAAAATCATATAGTGCACTTTCAGAACACACTGCTTTACCAGAACACTCTGCTTTACTAGACATACTCCTTAACAACAGACACCATATGGCTATTCTTTGCCAGCTGCACATAGTTTTTGGCTAGAAGTTTGGTTATTGTCTGGTTTTGGCTACTCCCTAAAAATCTTTAGCTCTTTAATATGTTATAGAATTTTAAAAAATCAATTATGAAAGTTATCTGTTGATAGCCAGCAAAGTAAAAGACATATTGAGAATCTGTCCTGGTTTAAAATCTTTAACACAGTTAAGCCTTTGAAAAAGTTGAGAACTGAAACTTGAATTCAATCTTAATAATAAAAATAAATCTATAGTATGTCAGATAGTGATAAGTGCTTAAGGAGACAAATTAAGCAGAGTGAAAGAGTTCCAGAAAATGGGAGGCAGGGAGGGAGATGTTGCAAATTTAGAGAGTTTAAGGAGAATTCTCTAAAATGACATTTATAGAGATCAGAATGAAGCAAGAATATAAGCCTTGGAGATTTCTGGGTGACATTATTCTAGGCATGGCAAAAGAGTATGTGTAAAGGCCCTGAGGCAAGTCTAGTGCCAAGGAGGCTTTTGTGGGTGAAGACAAAGTAGCATTAGGTCAGAGAAATGGCCTGGTTCTAAGTCATGAAGGACCCGATAAGCCATTGTAAGGGTTTTGATTTGTACTCTTACTGAGAGGAAAGGTTGATTGATGGTAAGCAGACAAGTAACATGATTTGGCTTTGGTTTAAGAGGATCCCTCAGGCTGCCGGGTTGAAAATAGACTGTAGGAGGCAAAACCACAAGTAGAGGTCCAGGCTATTGCAAAATTCTGGGCATCAGTGTATAGTGACTCAAACCAGTGGTTGTGGTAAACATGGTGTAAAGTAGTAAGATTCTGGATATATTTTGAAAACCGAGTAGACAGAATTTTGCCAATGTGTGGACATAGGATGTGAGAGAAAGAGAGGAGCTAAACAGAATGCTAAGGTGTTTGGCTTGAGAAAACGAATGAATGGAATTGTCATTTATAAAGGAGGGATAGACCATGGATTTGAGGAAAAAATCAAGGGTTCATTTTTTGTTATTTTCAGTTTGAGATGCCTTTTAGACACCCAAGAGGAGAAGTCATTAATAGGCAGTTATGTATGTAGGTCTAGAATTCAGGGAAAAATACATTTGGGAGAAACACATTTGGGAGTCAGCAGAGTATAGATAAAATCCAAAGCCATGAAAGAGGTGATAATAACACCTAGGAAGTAAATGTATATAGAGAGGACTGAGGATACAGACCCCTTTTGTTGTCCACTCACTCCCGGATAGAGTACTAAAGAGTATAAAAAGAAGGGGAGAATAAAGCTAGAGAATCCAGAAATAGTTCAAACTGTTCATTGACTCAACAGATATTTATGGACATACACTGTTTGCCAGAGGTTCTACTAGCCATTGGGAAAACAATATGGTAGACCAGACCTGGACAGTGCCTTCAAGTAGTTCACATCTGTCAAGATGAACATGCAAGGACAGGAATAGAGATAAACCCCAGTACAGTGAAGACGAGTAGCAGGAAAGTAACAATGGAAGTCTAGAAATTACTCCTTGTTCTGGGGAGGAAAGGAAACTGCCTTTAGTCTCTATCTGCTCCCCACAAAGACAAGCCAGGCCAATGGGAACCCAAGATAACAGAAAATACAAATTAGAAGATAAGAAAAAAAGTAAGATCATAAAGAATAGGGAGAAAGAAACAGTAGGAGCCATCAGAGACTTCATAGTGATGTCCTTAACATAAACTAGCTTATACTTGGCCTATATTTTAGTCAACTGTCAAACATCCACAGGCAAACATTACTCAAAAGTCAGATATTATGTTATACAAATATCCCCTAAATGATATAGTATTTCATCCTTACATGAAACACGTCTCAATCATCAGAATTGCATTCTAATGAAACTTTCAATTGTATTTCTTAATTCAACTACAGATGCTATAGTAACAGAACGTATTTTCCAGGATATTAAATACTTTCTTTCTCAAGAGCAATATTGAAGTGACTTTCCCAGATGCTTGGAAGTGTGTGGTTGCAGGAGGTTTCAAACTGTTGATGAAAACTAAGAGCAGAAACTCTGCTACCAGAATTTAAAAATAAAGAAAAGCAGGAGGAGGAAGATTAAAAGGAATAAAATAATTCAGTAATCACTTCTTGGGGAGCTATCATATGGACATTGTAAAGGAAAAGGCAAGAGCTACGGTTTTCTTGTTAGTTTTTTTACTGCACCCTACGTGGGCTTACTTTGGATATGTTGGTTATAAGGACTGGGATGGCTCCAGCAGTGTCTAGAACCTGGATGGCCAAGAATCTGATTCTGACTCTAACTAAAACACCTTTCTTGAATGCTGGCATTGAATCCTAGGCATTCTTTTGATTTATTTTGAAAAAAAAAAAAAAACCCACAGTTAAGTTGGGGATTCATTTCAGTTCTACTGCTTTCCTTGAAGCTTCATCCATGAATGTGATGGTGCTGCAATCTACAGTAATTCATACTGTGGTCATGGTAGTTTACACTGTAGGGTGTAAGATGAGGTGTGGTTGTGGGGGGGGGGGGGTGGAAACTCTCCTGAAATCATATATGTATCCAGAACCCTAAGTCTCTGGCTGGAGGAAGAAAGAGAACATGACTTCACTCATTTAGGATTAAGAGGAATCAATAGTCGTGGGGCATGACTATGGGGGGGGGGGGTTGGAATTCTAGAACAGAAAATGGAAGCACCAGGGGGATGATGGTGAGGATGAGAGGGAGTAAGAATTCACTCATTCACTCACTCGAAACATATTTATTAAGCTTATATACCAGGGACTGTACTAAGATCAGCAGATAAACAATGAGCAAAATTCAACATGTTTCCCCTTCTAATGGAATTTACAACCTAAAGCAGTGATCTTTTTTTTTTTTTTTCAACATTTATTTATTTTTGGGACAGAGAGAAACAGAGCATGAATGGGGGAGGGGCAGAGAGAGAGGGAGACACAGAATCGGAAACAGGCTCCAGGCTCTGAGCCATCAGCCCAGAGCCTGACGCGGGGCTCAAACTCCCGGACCGCGAGATCGTGACCTGGCTGAAGTCGGACGCTTAACCGACTGCGCCACCCAGGCGCCCCTAAAGCAGTGATCTTTAAAGTGGGGGTACAAGCATCCCATGGATTGAGCAAGATGGTAGTCAGAAAGCAACATGCATAAAATAGTATCACTTTATATTTACCTTTACCTTAAAATAAGAAAAAAAGTTTAATATTTCATGTATGACTTGACAGTTACATGAGTCCATAATTTAAAAATAAACACAAATATTTTGGTAGTATAGGCTTAAAATACTTTATTGATAAGTGAGCACAATAAAAGCAACTGTAGTGTAAAACTTGAGATTTTTGGAATACTAAGTTAAATTTGAAACTTTTAAAACCTGGAAAGACAGGACTTGGATAGGGTAATAGAGAGCTGAACAAGTTCTGACCTTGGGCTGATAGCAGAAGTGACGAACAGGGGTGCCTGCGTGGCTCAGTCAGTTGAGCATCAGACTTTGGTTCAGGTCATGATCTCATGGTTGGTGAGTGTGAGCCCCAAGACAGGCTCTGCTCTTTACTGACAGCTCAGAGCCTGCAGCCTACTTTGGATTCTGTGTCTCCCTCTCTCTCTGCCTCTTCCCCATCTAGTGCTCTCTTTTTCAAATAAATAAACATTTACTGACAGCTCAGAGCCTGGAGCCTGCTTCGGATTCTGTGTCTCCATCTCTCTCTCTGCCCCTCCCCTGCTCATGCTCTGTCTCTCCTGTCAAAAATAAGTAAACATTAAAAAAATAAATAAATAAATATTTAAAAACAAAAAGAAAAAGAGTGAAGAACAGAGGAAATTCCTTCACTAAACTCTTTGAGGCTTTTCACAGGTCCTTTATCAGAAATCTCTTAATCTGTGTATCTTGGTTTCCACTGTAGCATTTACCACTGCACAGTAGTTGTTTCCTGACTGTATCACTTTACAGGCACCAGGGGTCCTTGAAGTTTTTTATTCCTAAAAGCTAGGGTTGTATCTAACAAACTGAAACCATTCAGTGTTTATGGAGTTGAATGACAATTGACTATCAAAAATCTCAATTATTTGTGTATGTTTAAATTACCTAATTTGTATACAGTTTGTACACCTGTATTCTTAGTGCAATGGCCCAGTGCCTGGAACAACACAGCTGGCACAGGATAAACATTACATTGTAATTATGTAAAAGAATAAATTTGCCTACATTAACTGGTTGACTATGTTGAGACAATGGGCATGGATTAATAAGAGGGCACAAAGAGAGAGACATAATTTCTGGGGCTTGATATGGGGAAAGTGTGGGATATTAGGATGATGAAGGCCCAAAGTTATCCAATATCAATGAAAAACAGCAAGGATCTTCTATTCGTGCCTTGACCACAACACACTGTCTTAAAAGTACTTACATTTGTCTAGCTGAAAAAGGCGTTGCTTACTTCACCTTTCCTCCCTTTAAACGCCTTTGGAATAATCTCTGGAGCAGACATAAAGTTGGCAGTGACCTCTAAGAAAAAGTATGAATCCTTAATAAAAATCACATTAAGTCTATCATAAGGGAGTGAAGCTGTAACATCAATTTTGAGTGCTTTTCGCTGTTGCCTTATCTTGTTCAACAGCAGACTTTCGCTCCAGTGGTCTCCCGTATGCATTTAACCCTTTCAGCTAAAACCGAGGAGAACTGATCCCTTTCCACAATTGTGAAGGAGATGGCTCCGAGAGTGGGCTTCTGCGGTCCAAAACGCGGCAACTCAACCTTGCCCTGCCTGGCTTGGAGAGATTCAGAGTTCAGGGCATCAGGAACTTCACGGCAGCTATTGCGCAGGCTCTGCGTTCCGCGCAGCCTTGTTAGGAAGAAAAGGGATAAAACTGCCAGGACACATGTGAACCCGAGGGCACCAACCCCGGCCTTGGCTCCCCACTGCAACGGGTTCTGGAATTTACAATCACGAAAGTTCTATTGTCTCGCTATTGGCTCCAGGGCCGCATGACATCATAGCGCTTGATTCATCCCTCGGGCCCCGATTGGCTGGCCGCGCCATTGTGACGTCACGGTCAGCCCACGTTCTGATTGTAGATACCCGGCGCCTTCCTCTTCCCATCGCCGCGGTTCCTCGCTACCGGTGCCTCCCTCCCACATCTTCCTTCGCTCCGCTGGTCGCGGGCGCTCCTGGCCGCCGCGCCGCCTCTCAAAGCTACCGCTGCCCTCTCGGACTACGAGGTAAGCCGTCAGCTCCTGGAAACTTCGCCTGGGGCCGCCGCTCGGCCATGACACCGGCGCGAGAGCGCGGCCGGGACGCGACGGCTGCGAACCGCCGTTAGGACCAGACCTAGTGCCGAGTTACAGCCCCCCGCGCGGCCCGCGCTCCGCCCGCGTGGCGGAGAAGCCTGTCGGGCCCCAGCCCGGCTCCCCGGGCACGGACGGCGGGCGCGGGAGCTCCGGGCGGGCGCGAGGCGGCTCGCCGGCCGCCAGGGAGAAGCTGGGCGTCTCGGGAGTTCCCACCGCGCCGCAGTCTCACCTGTTCGGCGGAGGAAGCAGCAGGCGGGCGGGTTTGCACGCTGACAGGCGCCGCGGGGCCGCACGCTGTGCCCTGAGCGCGGGCGGCAGGGATGGGTCTGTAAGCTCGGGTCCGCCCGCCCTGTCGGGACGAACTCGCGGATGGGAGGTCCAGGGAAGCGCCGTCTGGGAGAGCGAGTGCTTTTTTCGGGCAGAACAAAACCTGACTGAGTTCAGAGAGCCTCTGCGGGGTCGCGGGGCGGGTCGGCACCGAGAGCCGGGGCGCGCCCGCCCTCGCCCCACGCGGAGCTCTGGGAGGGCGGTGAGGGGACCCTCCGGCCTTTCCTTTTTTCCCTTCCTCTCCCCGCCTCTGCTTCCAGGAGGAAAGCCCGCTAGCCCGGGGCCACTCGGGTTTTATTAAAACCAGAGAACTGCAGCCCAGCGGTACTCCGGGAGGGATAAGGCCGACGGGGAAGCGGGGGGCGGGGAGTCGAGGGCGACCTGGGCGGCCCTTTGGGGAATCCGGGCGCGGGAGCGGCGGACTGGGAGGGAGGCGCGCGGCGCGGGAGCGGCTCCGGGCCGGGGAAGCCTTAGGGTCGCGGCTGTTGGGGGTTGTAAGGAAAAGTGCCCTTGTACAGTCTCCACGCCAATAAGACCTGCCCCTGTCTGCCGCGTCTGCCCGCCTGCGTCCGGGTGGGGGAGGTCGTGCCTGGAGCAAGAGTTCTTTTAAACTGTCTCTTGCAACCGTTCCGTGCTCTTGCACTTTAAGGGTGTTGGTTTCCTCTTCTCACAACTGTAGTTAAGCTCATTTCCCGGCTTCTTGACTGCAGATTTGGAGAGCGTATTAGGCCAATTTTGGAGTGGGGGTAGGGGTCCTGTATGAAAGAATTCAGTGCTTGACTTATTAGCTGGGCTGGGAAACCAGGAGGTTCGGGCGAGGAGGTAATTGCGGCCAGCGAGCAGCCTTAATTCTTTAAGAACGGACCCTTGGCAGGAAGTGCTTTTTAGAGGTGTACGGAGGAGCTAATGTTGCTTGTTAGGTTTTGTAACGTGTTCCCCTAACCACTTAGGTAGATAACCTGTTGGTTTGCACTTGTTTTGCTTGCATGTCTCAGCCAACAACATTTGGTGCAGAATCTGCAGATACCGACGTAGCGAGTTTTGCATTCGATGACTGTGGACAGACACTTTAACTTTACATCTTCGGTTAGGACACAAGTGAATCACTTTTTTAGTCAGCTCAGATGCTGCCTGGGATTCTCCCAGAAAGCCCCGCACTTGAAAGAGAAATGTAACTCGTGTCCCTTTTAGGTTCTTACCCCCCAAAGTTGTAACTTCTCATTGCCAGGAGCTTTTCCTGTATTGTTCTCTCTTTTTGCATTTTCTTTTCCATTTCTAACTGAAGACAAAAAGGAAAATGTTATTGATGGCTACAGATGCCTAATTTTACAGAATATAGAATTTTGCTGAAAAGTGAAAGTGGAAAGCGTATTAAAACTCGTCAGATTTTTCAAGAAAAGTACCTCATAACTTCAAACGCTGACCTCATTCCCTTGACTCAGTTTCCTTGTGTATACGTGGGTGTTTTCTGATGCAGAATTTTTTAAAATTTTTTTTAACGTTTATTCATTTTTTGATAGAGACAGAGCGTGAGTGGGGGAGGGGTGGAGAGAGAGGGAGACACAGAATCTGAAGCAGGGTCCAGGCTCTGAACTGACAGCACAGAGCCAGACATGGGGCTCAAATTCAGCGACAGTGAGATCATGACCTGAGCTGAAGTCCGAAGCCCAACCGACTGAGCCACCCAGGTGCCCCTCTGATGCAGAATTTTTATGGATTTCAGGAGATGGATACAAATGAAAGCCCATCTTGGGGTCCACCAAATAGTGGTTTAATAAATGCTTCCTTATTCTTGGGGAAGAGGAACTGAGATTTATAGGATGTGGCCAAGAATAAAGCTCAAGAATTTTAAATAAATGGGAAAATATTTAAAACTTTAGATTGTTTACACTTATTCCTGTATGCCTATGAAGTCACTTTTGAAAATGAGCTAAGTTATTCCCTTGGATCAGCAGAGCCTCTTTTTTTTTTTTTTTTTTTTAATTCCCTGGTTAGAGACCTTAATTTTGGGGATTGCAAGGATCTTTTTTTCACTACCTTTTCTTTTACTCTCAGCATAGTTATTGATTGTCCTCTTGCTTCTAGAGGAGAGTCTCAGTCCTTGGGCGTCTTATTTCCCACATGAATTATACAAATCAAGGCAAAACTGTTAACTTCGTTTCCGATAACTTTGGTGCTCAAGTAGATAATAGAGTGTGAGCGACAGTTTTACTTTTTTATTTGGCCACATTCTTCCTCTGCCCTAAGAAATGTTGTTTTTTAATTCCTCATCTGAGCTACTAACTCTTCTGTTACTGATGGGATGATCTTTCCATTAGTTATCCATAAATATGTCTTTTTTGTGTGTGCGTTCAGTTTCAGGTATTGCTGATGTGAGCACCTTTCAATTAATAGTTGTTTGCCATATATAATTCTTATAACATCCTTATCCCCTGCCTCCTTTTTTTAATGAATTGAGACCTGGGGTCCCTGGGTTGCTCAGTCAGTTAAGAGCCCTACTTTTGATCTCAGGGTTCAAGCTCCGCATTGGACTCCACGCAGGGTATGAAGCCTACTTTAAAAAAACAACAAAAAAAATTGAGACCTGAGTCCTAGAGATGTCAAGTGACTTTTCCAAATTCACAAAGCTCTGTCTCCAGTATCGTACTGCTCCTTCTTCTATCCTTGTACTGCCAGGATTTGTTCAGTCAGCTGTGTGCCATTTGTGAAATCCTGTTACTCTGTAACTTAAAAACCTAAGGTAGTCAACCCAAGATTAACAGTTTGTCATCTTTCCGATCTACCTGAAATCTATTCCCATCCTTTTTTTCCTTACTTAATGCACTTTTTACAAATCCATTGGCTTGTCAGTTAATTGAATGTGTAGTGTGTGTGTGTGTGTGTGTGTGTTGGGAGAGGTTTATATACGAAGTTTAATGACATCGTTCTGACTCCAAAGGTCTTCCTGCATTAGTTTACACTTTAATCCTTTCATTCCCATACTGAATCTATACCTTGGACTGAAGAGGGTTCAGAAGCAGATTTCTGGGAGACTTGTGTAACTGTGTCTGGGTAAGCTTTCTGTGGCAGAGCTATCCACATGAGACATATCAGTGCCTACCACTGCAAGATTGGTTAGGATGCTTTCAGTACAGGAAACTGGAAACCCAACTCGGATGGGCTTAATTGACCACCTGAAAGGTCCTGAGGGCAAAACTTTCTATCAGTTTCTCTGTGGTCCTTTTAGGTGTCACGTCCACAGGCTGATTTTGCAAGATGACTGCCAGCAACAGTCTGGACCCCCGTTAACATATTCTCATATGGGAACTTCACTTCCCACCACCTTCCAAAGAGGGCCCTTGGCGTTGAGGTGATTAACTTCAGCCTGGTCACTTGAACTAGTAACTAGAACAATGGAAATCTGATAACCTGGGGGCCCCATCTCAGAACTGAAGAAGTCGGTTTAAATCCCACCTCACCTGTTTGGCCGCTGCCATACCTTCAGTAAGGGCCAGTGTGGACATGGCGGAAGTCAGCCACTATGGGGACTGTAAAGGCCTCCAAGGATGCCAGTTCTAAAGAGATGAATTGATTAAAGTAAGTAGAACTGAATCAACATTTGAATGTAGCCTTACATTTCATAGAGGAATCTTACTGATTTGGAGAGAGAAGACAGGCATTCTAGGAGAGGAGGAGTTTGGAGAACAATGTGGAATCATTGGGCAAAAAGCAAGTAGCCCAGCCCAGCTGGCTGAAGTTGACAGTGCAGAAGTGGAAGAAAAAGTTAGAAAGGCAAGTTGTTGATGATAATAATAATGGCTATCTTTTATTGAGCTCTTATGTGTCAAACCCTGCAGTGGACACTTTATATGGATTTATCGCAATTACTACTTTTTATTTTATTAAACAAATTTTTTTAATGTTTATTCATTTTTTTTTATTTAAACAACTTTTTTTAATGTTTATTTTTGAGAGAGACAGAGACAGAGACAGAGCGTGAGCAGGGGAGGGGCAGAGAGAGGGAGACACAGAATTGAAAGCAGGCTCCAGGCTCCAAGCTGTCAGCACAGAGCCTAATGCAGGGCTCCAACCCACGAACCATGAGATCATGACCTGAGCCAAAGTTGTACGTTTAACTGACTGAGCCACCCAGGCGCCCCTGTCTCAGTTACTATTAATTGGTACTGTGAGCATTCCCCATTTACAGGTGAAGAAATGGAGGCTCAGAGAAGTTTAGATACTTGGCCAAGGTCACAAAACATTCCAGCCCAGATCATCTTGATCCCCTAGCCCGCCCTCTCTCCTGAGGTAACAGTAACACTGAAGCTTTTGAACTGAGTGTTATGAATGCTGTACTCCAGGAATATGACTCTTATCAGAATGTGTAAGATGGATTGGCCTGGACAGAGGCTAAGAATGTAGAGAGGGGTTGGGAAGCTGTTAGAGGTAGCCTAGGAGAACAATAAAGCCCCACCGGGAACTACAGCCATGAGCACAGACTGGAGAGCACTAATCAATTGTACAAGATTATTTCTAGGTTAAGATCTATGAGACCTGGAGACCAGTTGGATTTGAGGACCAACAAGACAAAGAACACTTGTAAGACTGGGTGGTAGAAGAAACATGGTGTTACAAAGAGAGAAGGAGGAAGCTTTGCAATCAGGTGTAATATCCAAACGGCCCAGACACATATCTGGACAGGTTGCTTCTTCCCCGTCTTTGCGGCCACTTCTTTTTGTTGCCCGTCTACAAGTATGTGTTTCCATGTTTCATCCGTTTTCAGACAGTTTTTCGTATTTTAACATATCTTGGTAGAGATGCAGCTTATAATCAGTGGCATCGTAAAATCACTGCAGGTACTTCTCCACATTTTATCCGACTGCCTCCCAACTTTTAATCAAGTGTCATTGGTGAGAGAAGGAAAATCCTGTATTGGTAAATCTTGTGCAGCCGATTGCTTGGCAGAGCCAGGAAGAAGAACCATGACTTCTGGGCTCCATCCGTCAGCTGAGTTTCCTCAGTTTATATGACAGATATTAAAATCAGTGTTGCCTCATGATACAGGATTGTAGTAAAACATATGCATATTTCTTTATTACAACTGAAATAATTTGAGAAGATGGGAAGGCATAGTTTAAGTAGGGTGCCTCATCCTTGTATAGAACCTGGCTGCCATGATTCCTTGTCCTAATTTGCCACCAACCGTGAGCAGATCAACTCTGGGTATTGGTTTCTTTCTTTAAAAGATTAAACTGAGGTGCTTTCCAAGTCCCTTTCAGAACTAAAATTTTTTATTTTCACTTTTGCCAAGAGCAAACCCTTTGTTTCTGTTTGACTAGGAATAGAGAGGGAAAGTTGAAATCATTTAGGTCTTAGGCAACATCAGGATCAGTGATGGAAGTTAGTTGTTAACCATAACTACTGGACATGTTCTGGCCTAGCAAAGTGAATTATATTTAGGAAGATAACCTGACCTAATTTTGAGTTTGTGTAATAGAACCCCTCCTTCCCCTGACAAACATCCCCGACCCCTATTTGAACTCATAAATGTTATCATTTCCAAACTGTTTGGTTCCCACTGGGTTCCTGCTGGCATATTTTCTCAATGGGAACTTTTTTTTTTTTTTTTTTTTGTCTCATGTGTATTTCCTTTTAGAATTGTATGGTCCCTGGATATAAATTATTTGTACTTGCTGAATGTTCAGAAAGACTAAATTCCCACCCTTCCTTCTCCCCAGCCCCTGCCAGTTGTATTTGAAGTAAAGTGGTATGTAACCTTTCTTAAATTAGACTTTTGTACCTTTTGTTTGATGTCTTTGCTGACAGGGATTTAGGAAATCTTTTCTTTTTTAAAAAATATTTTTAGTCCTGGTACAGTCATGTTTTCTCTAGTTAGGAAAATAACCATTTTCTTGAAACGCCTGTGATTTCTAACTATAATCCTAATACTTGGTTAGAACCCTCCTGCTAGCACATTCTGGTTAAAGTTTCCATCTCTGTGAAGTTCTCCCTTTGCCCTTTCCTATCCCCATTGTCACAGTTTCACCCATTCAGAACAAATCTTTATAAGCCCATACTAAAAAGACCTAATTAAAGCCACGCTGGAGAATTGGCCATTCAGGTCTCTACTGAATCTGTTAATGCTAAACCCCAGAGTATCTATTCTCCTCTTGTCTTGGAATAGCAAATACTACCACAGAGTAATCGTTAGGAATTTCTCTTTCCCCAAAGAACAGTTCTCATGATACCAAATTCAATAATATTCATTTACTTCTCTGGGAGTTTGGCAGTGTGGTGTGCATCCTTAGGGGATAGTGTTCAGGGTACCTCTGCTTCGGCCTTTGGCAGAAGAAATAAATTACTGATATTTACAGAAGTTGTTGACACCTCCATCTGCTATATTTGTGAGCTGATATGCACCTCTGAAAATTTGAATTTTACTTCTTTCAGAACTTGTAGATATTTACTGTGGATCTGAGGTGCATTTATAAGAGAAACTATCATGTTTTTTTTAAGTAAGCAAAGCTGTAGGAAGCAGATTGAAGAAGATGCCTTGTAGGTTAGCAGCCACACATCTGGATGGGGTTCCAACTCTGCCACTTAGGATTGGGTAGGCTATGGTGGGTAAGTCATTTCCTCTCTTTGAGACTCGTATGTAGAACTTGGAAGTGATAATACAGGTGCCTACTTTGGAAGGGTGTTCAAACCATCAATGTTAAACATGAAAGTTAAGTAGGGGACTGAATTTAATGATTATGGTAAAAAGATCTCTCTATTGTACAGAATGTCCATTGAAGCATTGTTTATAATAAGAAAAGATTGAAAGATACAATAAATGCCTTTCAGAAGAATAAATTACAGCTGGCCAATGGAATATACTTTGCAACTTGTAAAAAGAATGAACCTCTTCTGTATATACTGAATGTAGCTGCTCAATAGCATATATTCGACACTTTTCTTCTTTTTTTAAAAATTTATTTATTGTTTAATTTACATCCAAGTTAGCATATGGTGCAACAATGATTTCAGGAGTAGATTCCTTAATGCCACTTGCCCATTTAGACCATTTCCCCTCGCACAACCCCTCCAGCAACCCTCTGTTCTCTCTCTCCCTGTTTTTATATTTGCTTCCCTTCCCTTGTGTTCATGTTTTCTATCTTAAAGTCCTCATACGAGTAAAGTCATATGATATTTGTCTTTATCTAATTTCACTTAGCATAATACCCTCCAATTCCATCCACTTAGTTGCAAATGGCAAGATTTCATTCTTTTTGATTGTCAAGTAATACTCCATTGTACATATATACCACATCTTTATTCACTCATCTGTCAATGGACATTTGGGCTCTTTCCATACTTTGGCTATTGTCGATAGTGCTGCTATAAACATTGGGGTGCATGTGCCCCTTCGAAACAGCATACCTGTGTCCTTTGGATAAATACCTAGTAGTGCAATTGCTGGGTCATAGGGAAATTCTATTTTTAATTTTTTGAAGAACCTCCGTATGTTTTCCAGAGTGGCTGCACCAGTTTGCATTCCCACCAGTAGTGCAAAAGAGATCTCTTTCTCTGCATCCTCACCAACATCTGTTGTTGCCTGAGTTGTTAAGGGTAGCCATTCTAACACCTGTTGGCAGGTGTGAGGTGGTATCTCATTGTGGTTTTGATTTGTATTTCCCTGATGATGAGTGATGTTGAGCATTTTTTCATGTGTCTGTTCGCTATCTGGATGTCTTCTTTGGAGAAGTGTACTGGACACTTTTCTAAGGTGCTCTACATACATTGATTTATTTTGGCTTCACAAAACCCCACAAGGTAGGTACTCCAATTTTACAGATGAGAAAATTAAGGCACAGAAAGGTTAAGTGACTTGTTCAAGGCTCCACAGCCAGTAGCTGGCAGAGCCAAGATTTGAACCCAGGCAGTCCAGCTGCAGTCACCTTAGCTACCCTGCTACGCTGTATGCTTATTAGACCCTAAGTAGTCATCTTTGCATTTGCAGTTCTACCCATAGAACTAGAAGAAACAAAGTTGAGTTTCTTCATCATTACGTTCTGAGAGGTTAACAGCATAACCAATATAGGACTTTTGACAGTAACTAAAGTTTTTAGAAGGAAAGCTAAAAGAATAATACTTATGATTAGTCCTTGAAAGAGTAACCTTTTGTTTATTCTGAGTCTTTTTTTTCAAAATTCTGCACTGAAGCATTCTCTTCTTGGGTGTAATCAGAAGCATAGATCACAGAAGAGCTCTATAATTATTTGGTGTAAAAGAAAAAAAAAAATCAGTGATCAAAAGCCCAGTTGCCAGTAGGCTGAACCAGTGTGACTGGCCAAGGACATCCAGCATCAGTTTCCTTACCTGGCCTTCGTTCCAGCTGGGTTTGATTTACAAGGTGTATAAGACCTGAGAGGTGTGGGCTGGGAGGGGAGGGCACCCAAATCCTCTAGGGGGCCTCTGTCTCCAGATTGTCTGATTTCCCTTGGACGGAGGTGTAAGTCATGTGTATTTTG
This sequence comes from Herpailurus yagouaroundi, assembly GCF_014898765.1. NCBI lineage: Eukaryota > Metazoa > Chordata > Mammalia > Carnivora > Felidae > Herpailurus > Herpailurus yagouaroundi. The sequence goes on along the minus strand of NW_024412394.1, from coordinate 19,186,756 downwards.
AAAACATCTACTAGGTCATTCTGACACAGGCCCCGTTAATGGCCACCTGTTCAGGCTCAAGATAGATAGGTTTATCACCATCCTTAGTTCTCCTGGGATTATTAGACTCTTTTAGAACTTCATTTTCTTTCTGGGTTTGGGTCAGTAGATCTGACAACATTATGATGATTATTAGTACCATGGTTCCTCAAATAAGAGAATCACAAAATTCCCAGAGTGGCCTACATAGTAACATGAAATGTGACCAAGTGATAACTGTTGACTTTGGAGACACTCTTTAGAAGAGATGAATAAATGATTACTAGATTGTGTTTGCTTTTTAAAGTGCCACATTGTAGCAAGCTGGTTTTTTTTAAATATTTTAACTCTGCTTCTCCCCATTCACCTCCTTACCCAATAACCTTTGTAAAATGTGGGTGTTTAGATTCAGTTTAAACAAAGAAATGTGTTCTCATGTCACATGCCTTATGTATGTTACACAGGTTTGAATTTAAATCTTTCAAGACCTTTTCTCTTGGGGGTTGCATAACTTATCTTTGTTAATTATGTTTTTCCACCCTCTTTTAATTTCAGCTGAGGCTGTGATGCTGCCTTTGTGTATTTGTACAAATTAGCTTGAAGAAGATGATAATTTATTTTGAATATTCAAGTAATCACATCACTTAAGAGACTGCAATCAGATAAGAATTATAAGTAGTTGCTCGTGGCAGAAAATGTTGCTTAAAGGCCCCCTTGTCTCCCAGTTATTTGCAGTTGGCAGTCTCAGACGTTTAGGAATATGAAGCATTTCTCAGCCTTAAGCTTAGTCTTTAAAGCAACCATTAGAGGCATGCAGAAGGTCTTGATGGTCATGATCTGCTTTGGCCATTGATTTTCTTGAATCATGCTTGTAGAGGAGACGGTGGTTGCTCTGTGAAGCAGGTTGGAGCTTCTCCAGATGAACCCCTTAAATACTGCACTCACTTCCTCTTCAGAGCAGCTCCTTTTTGTTGACTTGGCAAGGAGTGGTAGGTCTGGAATAGGCTTAGTGACCCCAAAGGAAGACGGCTGTGACTGCAGCGTGCTGTGAGATAGGTGCTTCTCACTGAGCATTGATAGAGATAGAGCCTCATGCTTCAGTTCATCATCTTTGAGAAATGGGACTGGCATATGTTAAAGGACTTCCCCAAATTCAAGATTTAGGTGAGTAGTTGCAAAGTATCGTTGGAAGACCGATCTCGGTGGGTGTTCTCCTTGTCCATAGACATGAGTATCCACCCACTGTCCATTTTATTTCTAATCCCCGTCTGGGCTGCAGACTGAACCTCTCATCAGCTAGTTTTCACCTAGATGTCCTACTAACTGCTCTGTCCTGTTGGCCAGCATGGTGAAGAGCACTACCATCTACCAGTTTGCCCAAGCCTTCAAGCTGGCAGCAGTGTTTGAGTCCTTCTCTCTCATCAGCCATGTCCTTCCTTCTACTCCAGCTGTCAGTCACCAAGTATTGTCCATTCAGGCTCCTCTCTGTCCCTCTCCACGGCCCCTTTCCCTCCTAGGGCCCAACCCTTGCAGCGCGTGAGTTTTTGGATAACTGAACAACTACAGTTTCTCCCTGGCTCCTTCTGGTCTTCCCTGTGGTCAGGTTCCTACTCTGTTGCCACAGTGGTCTCCTGACACGTTAATAGGATCATTTCACTTCATCCTAAAAATTTCATTTTCCCCCTCTTCTGGGCCATCCTTCGTCCAACTTCATTTCCTGCCACTTTCCTGCCTGCACTCCTCACTCTGTACACACCACAGACTTCATTTCTCCAAATGTGCCTGGTCTAGGGGTGTCTGGGTGGTTCATTTGGTTAAGCGTCTGACTCTTGGTTTCAACTCAGGTCATGATCTCACAGTTCGTGGGTTCAAGCCCCACATTGGGCTCTGTGCTGGCAGTGTGGAGCCCGGCTCAGGATTCTCTTTCTCTTCCTCTCTCTCTCCCAAAATAAATAAACTTCAAAAAAATTTAAAAGAAAAAATAGAACAAATGTCCCATTTCTACTCCACATAGGCTGTATTTGGATGCCTCCTCATCGATTGCTCCCCACCAAAAAAACGAACACAAGAGCAAAGTAAATTTAATGGCAAAAAAAAAAGCCCTGTTTTTCATGAATTCTTCAAATCCTCACAGCATAGAGCTTTTGATCCTTTTGATGGAATCAAATGTTCTTGGTTCTGATACCAACCTTCATGTGCCTCAGTTTCCTCATTCTTAAAGTGAGAATAACTAGTGCTTTGGTTTTCTTTTTGCTCAGTGTCTGGCATGTTTATCTCTGTGTCCTTGGTACCTATATGCCATCAGCTATGTGGTAGCTGTCTAGAAATTATTTGCACGAATGAGTCTCTAAAGATGTAGCTTTCAAGGATCAATTCAGTACAGTACAGCACAGTAATCTGTGCTAATGGCTGTGTGAAGATGAGTGTACCTGGGTAGCCTGAGAATACATAATTCATGAATGAGGAGCCCACCTGGGCAGGAGACTCTGAAGGATGGGCTTCCCTGCCTGTAATGTTTCCATCCTCCCACTCTTAAACTGTGGGAGTAAAGCAGCAATAACCTCAGACCATACAAATTGCTAAATATCCACTCACCCGGGAGCAAAGGTGACACATGCTATTATTTTAAAGAGCTTTGCTTATTTGCATATTAACCTTGTTAAGCATTCAAGTAGAGCATGACAGTGATATACCATGCCAGTGGCACTGCACCCAAGGAAGGAATAGTAAATTCTGGTGTCTTAGGCACCTGGCTATTCCATGAGAAAATAATGATGGAGACTGACATACTTTTCTAACCTTGTTTTGGTGGGCCACAACATCAATCTGAGGTTGAAGTAGACCATATAAGTTGGACAGAGCCTGTCTGTGTTAGTAGCCCCATGGTCATTAGTTCATTGATCATTCACACTCCCCATTGAGGATTTTTGTGTGCTACCCTCTGCTAAGGACCATAAATCCTGTAGTAACACATGACCATACACCCACTGGCAAAGAGATTGTAGTTCAGGAGAAGAGGTGAAGTATGTACTTGAGTCAACATAATTACTGGTATTGCAGATATGCCCTTTTTTTTTTTTTTTTTTTGCAGTAAGGTTTGGCTGTAAGTGATGAAGCTTCCAAAATAATAGTGGCTTCAACAATGGAATCTTAAAATAAAATAGAAATTCATTATCTCCCATAAAAGGTTGCTGAGGCAGTCCAGGGCTGGTTTAACCTTCCATAGACTCACTTCTAGCTCACTGTGCATCAGGCCTAGGTTGTGATCCCTGTCTTCCAACTAGCAGGATGAAGGAAGAGACCAAAGAAGGGACACAGGGGTCATCCAGGCCTTCTTTTATTTATTATTATTTTTTAATATAACTTATTGTCAAGTTGGCTAACATACAGTGTGCCCTTGGTTTCGGGGGTAGATTCCCATGATTCATCGCTAACATACAACATCCAGTGCTCATCCCAACAAGTGCCCTCCTCAATGCCCATCACCCATCCCCCCCCGCCCCCTCTAATCAACCCTCAGTTTGTTCTCTGTATTTAAGAGTCTCTTATGGTTTGCCTCCCTCCCTTTCTGTATTTTTTCCCCTTCCCTTCCCCCATGGTCTTCTGTTAAGTTTCTCAAGATCCACATATGCGTGAAAACATATGATGTCTGTCTTTCTCTGCCTGACTTATTTCACTTAGCATAATACCCTCCAGTTTCATCCATGTTGCTGCAAATGGCCAGATTTCATTCTTTCTCATTGCCAAGGTAGTATTCCATTGTATATATGAACCACATCTTCTTTATCCATTCGTCAGTTGATGGACAATTAGGCTCTTTCCATAATTTGGCTGTTGTTGAAAGTGCTGCTATAAACATTGGGGTACATGTGCCCTTGAATCAACACTCCTGTATCCCTTGGATAAATTCCTAGTAGTGCTATTGCTGGATCATACGGTAATTCTCTTTTTAATTTTTTGAGGAACCTCCACACTGTTTTCCAGAGCTGCTGCAGCAGTTTGCATTCCCACCAACAGTGCAAGAGGGTTCCCATTTCTCCACATCCTTGCGAGCATCTGTTGTTTCTTGAGTTGTTAATTTTAGCAACTCTGACCGGTGTGAGGTGGTATCTCGGTGTGGTTTTGATTTGTATTGTGCCTTCTTTTAGGAGAAGTTCCCAGAAACTGCCCCTGGATAATTTTGCTTGTTTCCTTGGCCAGAACTTCAGCATGTGGCCACGTGAAGCTGGCAAAGTCTCATTTGATCCTGGCCATAGGCAGCCAGAAATCTGCTACTCTATATACAGAAATTAGGCAATAACGCTCAGTCTGTACCACAGGTGGTGGATGAGATTGACAGTCCTGCCCATGTGAAATTTAGATTCAGGAGAAGATACTGACAGATGAACAGATACGAGTACTGCAGTGATGGGGACTGTGTGACTTCATGTGAATGAGAACAAACAGGAAGGACACCTAATTAATATGGGGGATCAGGAAAGCTTGCCTGGAGAAGCAGGAATCTGTCTGATGGAAAGAGGAAATAGGCCAAATATTCTAGCAAAGGCTCTGAAGAGAGAGGGGCAGGTGGCTAGGGAAGGGAGGAACATGTGAGGAACTGAAAAAATCAGTAAGGAAAACCAGAGGAGGAAGCATAGGCCTGATCACGTGAGCCCTGGGAACCACACTGAGGAGTTTGGACATTTTTCTGAAAACTTTTAACCGGTAGTGAGGAGGTGAGTAACCTAGAAAGATGTCTTTTGGGGGTGGGGAGCAGAATAAGCCTTGAGGCAGGGATGATCCATCAGGAGGGAGGGCATTACCAGAACAGTGGCTTTGGGGATAGAGAGAAGTGGATGGATATAACTCCTATCAGTTTCATGGAGTTTAAGAACTGGGAAAGAATTTAGAAATAACCATGGTCTGCTTTTTCACTTGAGAGATGATGAAAGCAAGGTTAAGCATTTAAATAGCTTCCTCAGGGTCACCCAGCTAGCTGTGGAGCAGCACCTGGAAACTTTCTCTGCCTGAACTCGTTCCCTTAGGTCACTGCTTGATATGCCAGTTTGGCAGAACAGGGCATTGTGGGCATTCACAGAAGGCAAAGTTAAAGAGAAGCTAAGCCACTCTGGAGCTGGGCCTTAAGAGATGAGAATAATGTGCACAGGAGAATGGACAGGGGCCTCTGGATAGAGCAGATTACCTGAGCCTGGGTGTGGAGCTCAACTGTGGTTGGTGCTCCTGGGTTCTGCAGTGTGAGTACAGCTCTAGAAAACTTCAAGGAAGTAGTAGAAGATAATGCTGCAGAAGTATTTTGAAATCATGGAAGCCTTTAATATAAGACTAAGTGGATTAGACTTAATTCCTTAAGCATCAGGGAGCCAGTTAACACTTAGTATCAGAGGACTTAATGTCATCTTGACAGCAGCGTCTGCATCTTGTTTAACTTTTGCTTGTCTCGGTGCTTTTGCGGGTGGTTGCGGTCAGCGGAACAGCGGCCCCCCGAAGATGGCTGCGTCCTAAGTCCCAGCACCTGTGAATATGTTAGGTTACAGGCAAAGGACAATTAAGGTTGCAGATGGAATTAAGATTGTTGATCAGCTGACTGAAATAGGGAAACCAGCCCGGATTATCCAGGTGAGCTCAGTGTAATCACAGGTGTCCTAAAATGTGGAAGAAGGAGGCAGGAGAGAACCAGACCAGTGGCAGCACAGGGAGACTTGGCCCAGTGTTGCTTGCTTTGAAGGTGGATGTAAGGACTGGGAACCAAGAAATGCAGACAGGAAGAGGATTTTCCTATAGAGGCTTCAGAAAAGAGTGCAGCCCTCCTGCCACCTCTGATTTTAGTCTATTGAGACTCATTTGGGACTTCTGATCTCCTGAAATGTAAGAGAAAAATTGTGTTGTTTTTTTTTTTGTTTTTTTTTAACATTTATTTATTTTTGAGACAGAGAGAGAGAGACAGAGAAAGACAGAACATGAGTCAGGGAGGGGCAGAGAGAGAGGGAGACACAGAATTGGAAGCAGGCTCCAGGCTCTGAGCCATCAGCCCAGAGCCTGACACGGGGCTCGAACTCACGGACCACAAGATCATGACCTGAGCTGAAGTCGGATGCTTAACCGACTGAGCCACCCAGGTGCCCCAAAATTGTGTTGTTTTAAGCTGCTTACTTTTTGGCAGTGTGTTACAGTAGCCATAGAAAACTAAAACAGTGGTCGGTATTTGTTTACCTAGTGAATGAGAGCTGTGCTTTAAGAAAGATCAATGGGACAGATTCACTTGTAACAGGGATTGGCAAGGAGGAGGTTCTGGGGGCCGAGTAGAAAACTGTTCTGGTAGAGAGGTGATGGGGTGAGACTGGAGGGGGAAGGGGTGGGGATGTGGGTGGGTGAAACTGCAGAACCTTTACAGGACTCAGACCCGAAGTCCTGGTGGCCCGGTATCCAGGGCAGGCGAGGAATGGAGCATACTTTGGGGGCTGGACTCTGGGGAAGGTTCTGGGGCTAGTAACAGAAATAGGGGAATCGGAAGAGAAGGTTATACAAGTATAATGAATTCAGTTTCTGGCTTACTGACTCTGAAGTTCAGGAGCACCACACATGTGTAGGTGGAGAGAGATCAGAGGCAAACTGGCCCTTGATGTCTGGGATTGGGATGCAGGAATGGGCGTCATTGGTTGTGATTTTTATCTGTACTGTTTCTTGAAATTTCTCCAGTATAGAGACTTGGCAACCCTTTTTTTAAAAATCCAGTTACATTATATTCCTTAAAATTAAGGAGTTTTTCCTAGTATTCTACCAAATTATTTTTGCTGCCATTCGAATTCCTTATACCCTGAAATTTTTTAATAAATACAATTAAGGTAATACTAAGTAAATGACCAATACATTTAAATAAGCCAAATAAAAATAAGTATCAATTTGCTGTTGAACTATATGTACACTTAGTTTAGATGTGGTTACATCTGGAAAGTTATGGTTTCCAAATTTCTTGTTTCTTCATAAAGTGCTTGGTTGTAATGATTGAAATTACAGCCTATTTCTGAGAAATGGGAGAGAAACCATCTCATGGCAACTATGTAGAATGTGTTGAGATTACAAAATTTTTTTCTGTGTATCACATTGCCTTCTGACCTGTCTGTCGTTGCTGTTTTATCTGTTTCATCAGTGTCCTTCCACTTGGTGGCATTTGCACCATGTAATCGAAGCTTAAAAGAGAGAAGAAAGATGTTTCAATGAAGACTGTGCTGAATACAACTTAAGTTTTTTTAAGCCTATAAAGATAGGAGGTATGACTAATAATGACTTCCATAAGCCACACGTGAAATCACTTTGATTTCAATGAGATACTTCTTCATTCTCCAGAAAAGGAAGTAAGATTGAAACAAGAGATCTCATTCATTGACCAACTAAACTTTCTGTTCTTTCTGCCCTTTGATTCGATTAAGATTTATGCATGCTAAATTGTGGGTTGTCATTTACATTAATCAGTATCTCTGTAAGACAGAGCTCCTGAAACATCCGAAGAGCAGGCACCAAGTGCACCACAGTTTGCAGCCCTGTTGAGAAGGAGGTGAGGGAGGAGGAAATGTTGATCCTGTGCTGCGTGCTTTAACAGTTCAGCTATACTCTCCACTGTAAACAAGGTCCTGTGGCTTTTCTCCCCCTTGAATTGAATTCTTGTTTCCCCTAATGAAACAGTCTGCTTGGCTTATAGGCCTTTCTCTGTAACATTTTCCAAACTAAGAAAGCAACTAGAGATAACATTTTGTAGAGAGAAACCTACAAATGACTGCTCTGTGGCTATGACCTGAAGGTGAATGCTCTGAGCTCTAGTTGAAAAGCATGATGGAGTCTTCATAACAGATGGGAGTATGTAATGTACTCCCAAGTAAGCGTTAAGCTTCACACAAGATTTGTTCTCTCATTGTCACTGCTCTTTTCAAATAAATATGCTTCAAACAGTGGAAGTCATGCTTGGAGAGGTGAAATGTCACTCTCAGATTCTTATTTTAGAGGAGAAGGGAGTGTCATGTAATTTCTCTGTCATATTCATTCTCTGTCTCTCTGTGCTGACCTGCTTTTTCTTCCTTCGGCTGGGACTCTGCTTTGCTTCTGGTAATTATATTCCTGTACAATACCAGGGCCGTGCCTGCACCTGACACCCCATTTAGAGGAAGAAAGGAGGTGAGCCCACAGGCCAGCCAGTGATGCCGCCAGTAGATCGTGGCCGTGCCACAGCCCGTGGGGGGGAAGCTTTCTGTCTGAGGAGGCGGCATTTTGAAGTTTTGAAAAACCTCCTACTTGCTGGCTTGAACTGAATTGCTAAATGAGTCAAAGAAACCTGGGACCTGGTGAAAATTGGACAACTGAGGTGACAACAGACAAAAGGAAAGTGTTTTTGTAAAAGGTGTTTTGCTGTGGCAAATCGAAGTCAGGAAAATGAATTTTTGACTTTCTAAGCTAGCATTTTCTCTTTTTATAAAAATGTATAAAGACATCAGCTTTTTATATAGTGGTTGATGAGTGAACATACTCTGTTTGCAGAACTGTCTGATGTGATTTAGCCACAGCAAATTTGGATCTCTCGCAATTTATGACTTAAAATTTTAGTTTTTGGTAAGAGTTTCCACAAGGAGTATCCTCATCTGAAAGGGAAGTTAGTATCACGCTTTGACTAAAGGAACTTTCAGAGTTTTTATGTCCACATAGTAACGTGAAAATCAGCTCATCCTGTTTGTGTTGGGTGTCTCAGCGTACCATATTATGTATAATGTGATGAGCTGGTGGAGAACCAGTAAGAATTTAATTATCTCATGGAGTACTTTAAAATCTGTTTATTATAAGGTTTATTCATTATTGTTAGCCTCCTTTCACAATGACTACATTTAAAAAAAATTTTTTTAATGTTTATTCATTGAGAGACAAAGCATGAGCAGAGGAGAGGCAGAGAGAGGGAGACACAGAACGGGTTCCAGGCTCTGAGTTGTCAGCACAGAGCCCGATGTGGGGCTCGAACCCACGAACCATGAGATCATGACCTGAGCTGAAGTCAGACACTCAACCGACTGTATAATGACTTCTTAAACTTTGTACTCCTAAGTTAAATTTAACCCCTACTAAAGTATAAAGACAAAATCTTTTTGAAGTGTATTTGGGATATTTGCCGCTAAATTTATAATATCTTTTTAGAAATAAAACCTTATAGAGAAGGAAAGATTCTGTATGCAATTCTTTTTTTTAAATTTTTTTTTCAACGTTTATTTATTTTTGGGGGACAGAGAGAAACAGAGCATGAACGGAGGAGGGGCAGAGAGAGAGGGAGACACAGAATCGGAAACAGGCTCCAGGCTCCGAGCCATCAGCCCAGAGCCCGACGTGGGGCTCGAACTCACGGACCGCGAGATCGTGACCTGGCTGAAGTCGGACGCTTAACCAACTGCGCCACCCAGGCGCCCCTCTGTATGCAGTTCTTAATACATTAGCTCTCAAACTTTTGGTCTTAGGACCTACACTTTTAAATTTTTTTTTTTCAACGTTTATTTATTTTTGAGGCAGAGAGAGACAGAGCCTGAACAGGGGAGGGGCAGAGAGAGAGGAAGACACAGAATCTGAAACAGGCTGCAGGCTCTGAGTGGTCAGCACAGAGCCCAACGTGGGGCTCGAACTCACGGGCCGTGAGATCATGAACTGAGCCGAAGTCGGACACTCAACCGACCAAGCCACCCAGGTGCCCCAGGACCTACACTTTTAAAAAGTATTGAGAAGTCAGAGCTGTTGTTTATGTGGGTTATATTTTACTATTTACTCTATCCAAAATTATTCTTAGATTGTTTTTAAGTAACGATTTGAATAATACATCTAAAAATAATGAGCCCATTACATGAAAACCTAAAAAAACTATATTTTCATGAAAAATATATTTTCCAAAACAAGAAAATTAGTGCAAACAGGCATTGTTTTGACTTTTTTGCCAACATATTACATATCTGGCTTAAGGAAAGAAGCTGGGTTCTTTTATCTGCTTCTACATTCAGTGTTTTGAGCTATCATACATCATGCAGTCTCTGAAACACTTTACAATGATGAGAGAGATGAGATTAAGCAAGTAATCTCTTGGTAATGTAACACAAATAGTTTTGGTCCTGTGGAACCCAAAAAAAGGGCCCAAAGACCCTTAGTGGTATCTGTGCTATACTTTGAGAACCTCTGTTCTAATCAGATCCTATTTATTTTATTTTAAATTTTTTAGCGCACAAGTGGGAGAGAGAGGCTGGGGGGCCGGGAGAGAGAGAGAAAGAAAGAAAATCTTAAGCAGGCTCTATGCTCTGCGTGGAGCCCAACACAGGGCTCATCCCACGGCCCTGGGATCATGACCTGAGCCAAAATCAAGAGTCGAATGCTCAACCGAGCCACCCAGGCACCCCTATTTTATTTTTAAATAAGCACTACTTTTCTACTTTGCTATGAAAACATTTTTTTTTTCCTTATTTCAGCACCGATTACCTCCTGTTTCTCTCTGCCTGAGTAAATTTCTTGATTTATGCCACAGGATCTCTTAAATGTCATCTTCATATTTGAACATCATTAGGTAGACTCGTTTTGGTCATTTTATCAAATAAATGTGTGGGGTACCCTATTTAGGATAATATTTAAAAGTAAATCCATGTCCTCTAACAGTATTGGTCACTGTGTGGATGCTCATGAAACACTGTATTAGTTTTTTTAAATCCAAAGTAGAAAGGGGTAAATTCCAGGATTATAGTCTTGGGGCACCTGGGTGAGCATGCGACTTTGGCTCAGGTCTTGATCTCGTGGTTTGTGAGCTCCATCTCCACGTCAGGCTCGCTGCTGTCAGCACGGAGCCTGGAGCCTGTTTCAGATCCTCTGTCCCCTCCCCCCCCCCCGCCCCTCCCCTGCTTGCATTCTGTCTCTCAAAAATAAATAATGCTTAAAAAAGAAAAAGAGATTAAGGTCTCAATAGCATAAATAGAGCTTTGTAGATGTTCATTTTATTTTTTTATTTATCCTATTTGCTATTTATGCATTATAGTATTTGGGTTTTCAGGTTGGCTGTCTTTTGGAATAGTTTTTAAAATAGGTGGTTTCTTTTTTTGTTCATGCCTATTTGATACTACTTTTTGTTGCTCTTGTTGTTAACTGTTGATTTTGGACAGTGCTTTTGCTTTAATAAAAAATTGCTGCATCATGTCCCACTTCTCCATCTTGTTCTGTTTACCCATTTAACCTTAATAATTTCATGTGTTAAAGGTTTCTCTAGCCTTTTTTGTGTAATGTCTGATCATGTAGAGCTCTAGTTTGGGGACTAGTAAACGCTACATGTGCCTCTCCTTTATTTTACTCTAGCGGATTCTTTCAAAATGTTTATCTTCTCCAGTTCTATGTTGTCTACATCGGGTGCATATTGAGCTGCACTATTTCTATATACCAAGATTTTCTAAGGGATATATTTTGCACTGACCAATGTAATAGTCACAAATAGCCACAGGTAGTTATTGAGCACTTGAAATATCGCTAGGGCAACTGAGGAACTGAGTTTTTCCCTTAATTAATTTACATTCAGCCGCATGGGGCTCCTGTCCCTCTTCTCTTATTGGGCAGTGCAGCTCCAGGGATGTCTGGATGTTTCTTTTTAATGACTCATGCCTGGCTCATTCCTGACCTCAGTTTCTTACAGGCTCATCTGTTCATTTTTACAACCCTTTTTGTGTATCTTACCAATTTTAGAGCAGTTAAGTTTCACTATCTGTAGACTGCCTTATCACTGGAGAGGGAACTAGAGGGAGTATTGGAGCTGAAGAAATGGAGGCTGTTGATGTTGGCTGCTTTTTATGAGGTGTTGAGATGCTTCTAGATGAGATTTAAGGGGAAAACAAAGTTAAGGGAAGGATTTTTAGGCTGGGAAGGCTTGAACAGATCTGTCAGCAGAAAAAGGGAATTTAAAGGTAAGAGGAAATGAAAGTTGGGGCACCTTTCGGTGGTTATTCGGCTTATTCGGTTAAACGTCCAACTGTTGATTTCAGCTCAAATCATGATCTCGGTTCATGGGATCAAGCCCTGTATCATGCTCTTGTGCTGACAGCACAGAGCCTGCTTGGTATTCTGTCTCCCTGTCTCTCTGCCCCTCACCCACTCTCACTCTTTCTCTTTCAAAATAAATAAACATGAAAAAAAATGAGAGTTGAATAAATTCTTGAAAGAGGCAGGAAAGGATCCAGATTGCAAGTAGGAGGAAGGAGAGCCACTCTTTATGAATTTGAAGGTAAAGAATGATTTTTTTTTTTAAGTATTTGAATGTTTTTGAAATTCACATAATATTAACCATTTTAAAGTGAACAATTCAGTGGTGTTTAGTTGAACCACAATGTTGTGCTCCGTCACTTTTTTTTCTAATTTTTTTTTTAATGTTTATTTTTGAAGGAGAGAGACAGAGTGGGGGCAGGGGAGGGACAGATAGAGAGGGAGACACAGAATGCAAGGCAGGCTGCAGGCTCTGAGCTGTCAGCACAGAGCCTGATGCAGGGCTCAAATTCATGATCTGCGAGATCATGACTTGAGCCAAAGTCAGAAGCTTAACCGACTGAGCCACCCAGGCGCTCCTATGCTCCATCACTTCTGATTTCAGAACATTGTTATCCACTCCCAAAGGAGACCCTGTGCCCCATAGTGGTCACTCTGTTGTCCCCGCCCTGCAGCCTCTGAGCAACTGCTTATCTTTTTATCTTTCTGGATTTGCCTGTTCTGCATATTTAAGTAGAATCCTACAATATGTAACCTTTTGTGGGTGGCTCAATCAGTTAAGCATCCAACTCTTGGCTTGGGGCAAAATCTTAACGATTGTGACATCGAGCCCCATGTTGGGCACTGCACTTGGCATGGAGCCTGCTTGGGATTCTCTCCCTCCATCTCCCTCTGCCCCTTCTCTGCTTGTGTGCTCTCAGTCATGCATGCTCTCTCTCAAAACAAAACAAAAACAAAAAACCCTTAAAAAAATGACTTTTTGTATCTGGCCTCTTTGATTTAGCATAATGTTTTTGAGGTTCATCCAGGTAGCAGCATGTAAAAAGTGACATGACTTAGAAGGAGTTTTGGGGTGCCTGGGTGGCTCAATCGGTTGAGCATCCGACTTCGGCTTAGGTCATGATCTTGCGGTTTGTGAGTTCCAGCCCCACGTCAGGCTTTGTGCTGACAGCTCAGAGCCTGGAGCCTGCTTCGGATTCTGTGTCTCCGTCTCTCTCTGCCCATCCCCTGTTTGTGCTCTGTCTCTCAAAAATAAGCAAATAAATGTAAAAAAAAATTTTTTTTTACAAGAAGTGTTTAACATTAAAAAAAAAAAAAAAAAAGAGTTTTAAGGAGGTCATCTTGGCATCCCTGAGTCTCAGCAAAACCATCAGTTCATCCAGTTGGAGTTGATTAAGGCTCCACAGAGATAGATGAGGATCAAGAGCATTTATGGAGTGGCTGACCATGAGGTCCAGTCTGAGCAGAGAAATGCATTCCCAGGGGCCAGAGCAGGGGAGGTGGGGAGCCAAGGTCTGAATCTCCTGATGCTAATAACCAGGAGCAAAATGACTGCCATGGGGGAAATGGGAAGGAGTGGATAGGAAGGAACTTGCTTTAAGAGGGAACGGAATGTCCTGTTTCAAAATAGGGTAAATTTAGGGTCACAAGTTAGAGAATAGATGTGGAAATAGGAGCCCATGTAAAGTGGGGGGTTAATGTCGTGTGTTCGTCACTCAGGGGCCCCCCAGAACTGCTCACTGCGGCGAGTAGGTGGGCAGACCCAAGTTTCTAAGGAGGCAAGTCAGGTGGAAGGCCTCCCGGGTGGTGACGCAGAGCCTGCTGCTGTCAGGTCTGCTCACTCAGCTGGAAGCAGGGTGGTAGGAAGCAGACCTAGAGTTTCTTTGTGCTTCCTCGAAGTCGAGTCAGCCGTTCTGGTTGGTGCTGAGATTAGTGATGGAGGCCAGTAGTGTTGACAGCAAGTCTACATTCCTGTCTACAGAAGAAAGTTTTAAGGACTTACTGGCTTTACAGGACCTTCCCCCATTTTGTCCTGAGTCTGCTTTCCAGCCTCACGACCCAGCACACCACCCATTCCGCAGATAGACCATGGGTACCCCCTGTGTCTCAAGCACTGAGCTGTTGGGATCTGGTGTACCAGACCAGGCACAGCCCTCAAGCCTTAGATACTAATTGAATATTCATTTGCATTTGGGGTGGAGAGTAAACTGAAGGACCTAACCTAGCCTGGGGCTTTGAGGGAGGAGTCAGGGAAGATTTCTCTGGGGTAACTGATCTTTAACAGGAGGGTTGCAGACTAAATAAAGGGAAGTAAGAAGTGGTGCAGGCAGACAACGGCATTTCCGTGCACAGGATCTGCCAGAGTAAAGGCTGCAGTGGAGAAGAGAGAAGGACGCAGGTGTGGTTGGGGTGCAGAGTGAAGGAGGGAAGGGCAGAAGCTGAGCTGGAAGCCGGGGTGAGCCAGTGCATGAAGAGGGCACTCATAAGCTAAGTGAGCGATTGTACGTTACATCCAAGATCAAGGGACATAGTTGCATCCAAGATGGGGCAGGAGTGGCCTGATCAACTTTGCTGGTTTAAAAAGAGTACTCTGGTGCATTGTGGAGATGAATGGGCAGGGATGGGACTGGGTGCCTGGAATCCCGCTGGGGTCCATGTGAAAGACAATGGTGCCCTGGTCTGGAATTGTTGCACAGATGGGAAGCGGATGTGATAAGGATAGCAGGAGATGGTACCAGCAGGGGAGGAGATGACTCAAGTGCTCTGCTACCCTGCCCCTTCTTCCTACTGTATCTTTTCATATCTCCATACCCCTTTTGTTGCTCTGCCTTCAGCTTGAAGTACCCATCAACACTTGGCCTCCTGGGCCTTCCACCTTGTAAAACCCTTCATAACCTGGTCACATACCACCTGTGTGTAGGCTTCCCCTGTGTCCTGTTCAGAAGCAGTCTACTTCACAAATATTTAGGGGGCTGTCACATGTTTCAAAGTGCTTTAACTCGTTGCTGACTTGATCTTCTAGTGAAGGCGGAGTGTTGTCACCTGCATGTCAATTATTCAAGCTGCTTGATCAAGTTGAGGTAAAATCTGAAACATTCCTCAGGCCCTCCCAGTATTGTAGTTCTTCCCACAGTATGGCAGCCTGTTTATCCCTCCACCCCTTGGTATTTAGAATACCCTTCCCTCATTCCTTGTCCTCCCCACACCTACTAATGCTGTGTCAGGTCAAGCCATTGCTCTGGGCTCTCTTCATGTCCCAACACCAGATCTCTCTCTCTCTTCTTGCCACAGCCCTCACCTCTTTGGCTCTCCTCTTACTGGTTGCTTTTGTGGTGTTGACTTTCCATGTATATGTAATCCCAGTTACGGTAGATAATTACAGACTCTTTCAAAGTTTCCTCCATCCAAAAGAGTACCTGTAAATAGTTGGCATGTGCAACTATTTACACATGACTTCTAGTCCTAGTAAATTCCCACAAGTGATAGATAAGATAAGATATGGGCACTTCAAAAAATCAGCATTTGGATATAAATATCATACATTTGGCTTGTGACACGGTAATGGGTAGCCTAGAATTTGTGTTTCAGATGATTAATGCCCAAATGATTCTACTTGCTGTTTCTTTCCATAAATTATTTTGTGCTGGGATAGAACATCTAAACATGTGAGAAGTTGGTCAGTAGTAAATTGAGTGGGAAACAAATGGAATTTTGGAAGAGAAGTTGGAAACTGACCTTCCTGAAAGAACTTAACTATGGGATAGGATTTTCACATTAGAAAGTAGACCTGGAGGGTGGGGCAAAATGGGGAGACTTTAACACAGTGCTCTCCTGCCTTTATTCAGGCTGTGTGGAATAGGGTTATCCGTGTCTGACAAAATCCTTGTCTTCAAGTGGATCTGTGCTCCCAGCCATTGAAGAGAGGTAGGATGTTACTTATGCAACATCCCCATGGGCCTGTTCTTTCATATGTGAAACCAACGCAAATACTTTTATTTTCTTTGTAGATAAATTTTGATTATTATTAAGAGGGAGAGTGAGCATGAACAGGGGTGGAGCAGAGAGACAGACAGACAGACAGACAGACAGAGAGAATCCCAAGCAGGCTCTAGGCTCCTACCTGTCAGCACAGAGCCCAACAGGGGACTCAAACTCACGAATTGTGAGATTAGGACCTGAGTGGAAGTCAGACACTCACCGACTGAGCCACCTAGGTTCCTCCCCCACTCATGCTCTGCCTCTCTCTCTCTCTCTCTCTCTCTCTCTCTCTCTCTCTCTCTCAAAAATAAACATTAAAAAAAAAAAATTAAAGAGCTCAAGTTGTAGAAGCAGGCAGCCAGGGTTTGAATCCCATAAACCAGGCACAGGCTCAGTGGTAATGTGCAGTAACTTCTAGTGTGTAAGCCTCCATTTTCTTTTCTGTAAAGTGAGGAAATAACCCTTTACAGGGTTACTGAGAAAATTAAATAGTGCATGTGAAATGTGTGATATGATGCTTAGCAGTACTAAGTGTTCAGTGTTAGTTACAATTATGATTATCATTGTTGTGTTTTCTATTTTTAATGATGTTGCCATCCCCAAGCCAGGGACTCTCTAAAGGAAGAATATTATGGTTTCATAATGAAATCCTCTTAACTCATTAGTGAGGCATTACAATCTAGAATGATGGGAGATTTGTTTGATGCTGGAACAAATTAGGCCAGAGTTAATGCCATTTCATCCTATTAGACCTTGGATAGCTTATCCTAGGGCCTGCCTGACATTTTGCTGATCAAGTTTTCCTTTCATTGTGACTTAATTCTTGGATAGTGTGCCTCTTGTCGTCATGAGGATTTTTGTGACCCAAGTAGCAGGTGGTTCATTTCTAAATTGAAGCCGTTGGGTCTTACGCCACTTATTTATTCTGGATGTGGTGACTGAGCTAAAAAGTGTGGGCAAGAGAGAGGACTCTTTGGGGTTTTTCATTTGCGTCCTGTGAAATGTGTACGAAATTCTCTGTGAGCAAGTCAAAATATTTTTCTAATTGCCTAATCAGTTCCTCCCTCATGGATTGAGAAAAATCAGACTGTTTCATGATACTTTATTGACAACACTAGTAATGACATAAACTGAATTTGGCTGTTTCTGCTACCGATTAGCAAAAAATGACCTATCTTCTGCAAAATGTTATGTACACAGTTAAAAAACCCAACTGGTAGTCTTCTTACTTTGAGTGATTAAATACATGAAACATTTGGGTGGGTTTTTTTGCTTCTTTTTAACATTTGCTTATTTTAAAGCTACCTTAATGACCCTCTCTTACTAGAATCAAATTTACTGTTGTTTTATAGGGCTCCTTTGTGGTTGGGTTATAGATAAAATTTTTAAAAAGAATAGTCCATGTGCCTAGACAAAATAGAAACTCAACAAATGCTTTATGCTTTTTTTTTAATTTTTTTTTTTTTTTGAAATTTACATCCAAATTAGTTAGCATATAGTGCAACAATGATTTCAGGAGTAGATTCCTTAGTGCCCCTTACCCCATTTAGCCCATCCCCCTTCCCACAACCCCTCCAGTAACCCTCAGTTTGTTCTCCATTTTTATGTCTCTTCTGTTTTGTCCCCCTCCATGTTTTTATATTTTTGTTTACCTTCCCTTATGTTCATCTGTTTTGTCTCTTAAAGTCCTCATATGAGTGAAGTCATATGATTTTTGTCTTTCTCTAATTTCACTTAGCATAATACCCTCTAGTTCCATCCATGTAGTTATAAATGGCAAGATTTCATTCTTTTTGATTGCTGAGTAATACTCCAATGTGTGTGTGTGTGTGTGTGTGTGTGTGTGTGTGTGTGTGTGTGTATACCACATCTTCTTTATCCATTCATCCATCGATGGACATTTGGGCTGTGTCCATACTTTGGCTATTGTGGATAGTGCTGCTATAAACATGGGGGTGCATGTGTCCCTTCGAAACAGCACACCTGTATCCCTTGGATAAATACCTAGTAGTGCAATTGCTGGGTCGTAAGGTACTTCTATTTTTAGTTTTTTGAGGAACCTCCATACTGTTTTCCAGAGTGGCTACACCAGCTTGCATTCCCATAACTATGCTTTTTAAAATCCATGCTTGTTGTAGCTAAAGTTTAGCATGCAGAAATGTTCATTGCAGTGTTATTTTAAAAGAGTAAAACTTAGGGGTGCCTGGGTGGCTCAGTGGGTTAAACATCTGACTCTTGATTTCAGCTCAGATTGTGATCTCATGGTTTGGGAGTTTAAGCCCTGAGTCCCACGTTGGGCTCTAGGTTTACAGCATAGAGCCTGCTTGGGATACTCTTGTCTCTCTCTCTCTCTCTCCCCCTCCCCTGGTGGGGGGAGCACAGGCACATTCTCTCTTTGTTTCTCGCTCTCTCTTGCTCTCTCACAAAAATGAACAAACTTAAAAAAAAAAAAAAAGGTGGGGACCACCTGGGTGGTTCAGTTCATTAAGCAGCCAAATCTTGACTTTAGCTCAGGTCATGATCTCATGGATGATGAGTTTGAGCCCCATGTTGGGCTCTGGGCTCGCAATGCAGAGCCTGCTTGGGATTCTCTCTCTCTGCCCCTCTCCCCACTTGTGTGCACTCTCTCTCTCTCAAAATAAATAAACATTAGAAAAAAAGAATAGTAAAAATTGAAAACAGATTAAATGACTAATAATAGAGGAATAATTAAAGCATTTATAGAAGTCTTGTTCCAGAACTCAAATTAGGTTCCTGAGGAAAATGATTGCTACAGTGTTGAAATGCAAGATTATAAGTATGGGCTTTTTTATTTTCTACTTATTTAAAAAAAATTTTTTTTAATGTTTATTTTGAGAGAGAGTGTGCTAGCAGGGGAGGGGCAGAGAGAGAGAGGGAGAGAGAGAGAGAGAGAGAGAAAGAATCCTAAGGAGGCTCCCTGGCAGCACAGAGCCTGACACAGGGCTGGAACCCACTAACTGTGAGATCATGACCTGAGCCGAAATCAAGAGGCAGATGCTTAACCGACTGAACCACCCAGACACCCCAGAATGGGCTTTCTTAAAGTACAGAAAAAAGTAGAAGAAATAGATTCGTATTTTAAATATTTATATGTACATTATAGAATATTAGCATAGCTCCTTGCTAAATGTTTTACATGAATCATCTCATCTCAAAGTATGATTTTTATTGCTAGTTGAAGGGAATATCCCAGATGAGGAGACTGAGGCTTTCAGAAGTTAACTTGTCCACCATCACTCTAATAAATGGTAGAAGGGAAATATGGATTCTGCTACATTCTTTGTTGCTTTTACTTTTTTTTTTAATTTTTTAATGTTTATTTTTGAGAGAGAGGGAGAGACAGTGTGTGAGCAGGGGAAGGCAGAAAGTGAGGGAGACACAGAATCTGAAGCAGGCTCCAGGCTCTGAGCTGTCAGCACAGAGCCTGATGCGGGGCTTGAACTCACGAACTGCGAGATCATGACCTGAGCTGAAGTCAGATGCTTAACTAACTGAGCCACCCAGGTGCCCCTGTTTTTACTTTAAAATGATACAAAACAAACAAACAAACAAACAAAAACCCTTTGCTTTTCCAAATTTCCTGCAGTAAATATCTCTTTTTTATTTTTATTGTAACATTGGAGGGGCAGTAGGTGTGGTAGTTAAGAGAGCAGGCCCTGGCATTGGCCTGGATAAGTGGCTCAGCTGCTCTCTGCCTCAGTGTACTTATCTGTGCAAAGGGGATGTGTGAAAGAGTGATAGGAGAATTAAGTGAAATCATCCTTGGAAATTTATAGCAGAAAAACTACTGACTCATTGTAGGGACTGAGTATTAGTTGCTATTACAATCATTATGATCCTCAAAGAAATTGATTTGAAAATAAGAAAAAAATCACTTGAAATAGTGGGCTGGTTAGGTTCTCAGTGGTTATTAGCTTCGCATGGAGAGATGTTAATGTGATAGAGTGGC
Organism: Herpailurus yagouaroundi; assembly: GCF_014898765.1. Lineage (NCBI taxonomy): Eukaryota > Metazoa > Chordata > Mammalia > Carnivora > Felidae > Herpailurus > Herpailurus yagouaroundi. The sequence continues at coordinate 19,166,769 of NW_024412394.1, read as the reverse complement.
TTGAGAAGCCAACTTGTAGCAGTGATTAGCAGACCATTTAGTAAAGGGAAATAGCAGCTTGCTAAAGAATTCAGCCTTGAGAAGTGTGTTGTAATTCATGTAGTAACATAGCAGGCTTAATGTCGTTTTTTTGGACAAGGGTGCGTGAATCCCTAAATAAAGGTGTGGCGTAGGTCCCAGCATAAGCTTGAACTTCTTGTACTTAACATCATGAACTCAGTGCACAGCTCATCTTCTAAATGTCTTCCCTGGAAGGGAACATGTCAGTGTAGTGAATTTTCAGTAATTTGCACCCCAGTAATTCAACTGGCACATCTGAAACTGTATCATCGATCTGTGATTAACTAGACTAGTTGGAGAGCAGTACATTTCTAGATGGCCAGAACTTTCCCTGCTCCTTTCTTCCAGCCTGCTTGCCCCAGTGCTCCCTGACTCCTTTGAGTAGCAGCACCCCATCCAGGGTGCAGAGTGGGAAGCCAGAGCTTGGACTCCTTCTTCTCCCTCACTTGGCCCGCCCCTGGACATCTCTTCCCTCTGGCACCTGCATTCCCTCCCCGACATGGCCTTAGGGAGTCTTCTGTCCATGGCAGTAGTCTTCTAAGTGATGTGACCTTCATCTCCCCTTCTTTACAGCCTCCTGCACACCCCCACTCCTGCTCTCCCTCCCCAGCTTAAAACACTAGAGCCATTACCTGCTCTCCAGCATTTTTCACCCCTCTCCCCTCTATCCCATCCTCCACTGGCAAGCCTTAACCCAAGCATTACTCTGTGAAGCCTCACCTGACCCACTTGTCCCTACATAAAATTGTTCTTTTTTTACTCTCCCATTTCCCCCTGTACGTCCTTTGTCAAGGCACCTCTGTCACTTTATTACAGTTATTTATCACTTCTCTCTCCCTTGCTAGACTCTGACCTCTCTGGAGGCAGAGTTACTGTCTTGTGGATTTCTCTGTCGTGATGCATTCAGTGTATGTTTGATGGATGTTCGCTGCTGATAATAAAAGAGCTGCGATGTATTGAGGGACTGTGCATTGTGCCAGGTGTTTTATATAATCTCATTTAATTCTCCCAACAACCCCATGAGGTATAAGCATTATTTTGCACATGTTTATAGATCAGGAAACTGAGGTCTATACAAGGTAGCAGCTTTCCAAGCCTTTTATGTTACAGTGTTGTATCAGAGCACAGGATTATAATTCAATTTATAAATATTACAGATTATATTTTCTTACAGAAATATTGAGACTCTGTAGTCCTACAGGTGCCATTTCACTATCAGTTAGGTGATGTAGGGCCAATCTGGAGATCTATCAACCGCTTACAGCTAGGGTTCTTAATTTGGTGACAGGGGGTCCCCTAGGATTTAGAAGACTCTAAATGGTAGTTTTATCATTTGGAGAGAGAGAGGAGGTCTCTTTTGCTTTAGTCAAATTTTTACAATTGGTGTGGGATCCCCAAAAGGTTATAACTACTGATACAGCATTATTTCTATAGAAAATAGAATTTTCCAAAGACCAGAAGATTAGTTTACAAGTTAACATCTGGAACATAGCCTTTTCTTTTACCAAGATTATGTGTTTTGATAACTTAGATGAATGAAAATGACTCACCTCAGATCAGGTGTTTTGTTGTTGTTGTTGTTTTAAGTATTTGTTTTTGGGGAACCTGGGTGGCTCAGTCAGTTAAGTGTCCCGACTCTTGATTTCAGCTCAGGTCATGATCTCGTGGTGGAATCGAGCCCTGTTTCAGGCTCTGTGCTGGGTGTGGCATTTGCTTAATATTCTCTCTCTCCCTCCTCTCCCTTTGCCTCTCCCCTGCTCTCACTGTCTCTCTCTCAAAAAAAAAAAAAAAAAAAAAAAAAAGCCCTAATGAGAATTACTGTTTTACAGTGTCTAAAGAAAACTAAGCTACCTAGGTGCCTTGTTAGATCTTAAATGGCAAGTTGCCTCTCTGGTGTGGACTGAATGTGTGTATCCCTCCCCACCAAATTCATACGTGGAAGTTTTAACGCCACCCCCCAGCCTGTCACCCCATCCCTACCCCCAGTGATTTGGTATTTGGAGGTGAGGCCTTTGGGAGGTAATTAGGGTTAGGGGAGGTCATGAGGATGCCCATGATAGGATTAGTACCCTTCTAAGAAGAGACCAGAGTGCTGTGTCCCCCACTTTGTGAGGAGACTGTTGGAAGGTGCCTGGCTGTCTGCAAGCCAGGAGGGGAGCACTCAACAGGAACTTTATCTGCTGGCACCTTATTTTGGATGTCTCAGCCTCCAGAACTATGAGAAATAAATGGCCGTTATTGAAACCACCCGTCTGTGGGATTTTATTATAGCAGCCTGAGCTAGAACCCTCTCCCTTCCCTTCTCCTAGATGGTGCCCTGTATTGTTCTTGTCTGTGGAAAAAAAAATCACTGGAAAAAACCATAATACATCTGTAAACATGTCACTGCTTCTGTAGTCACATTAATTTTCTTCAAGTAACTGTTTTCCTTTGATTCTTCATAGAAAATGTGATAGCTTTTCCAGATCAAAGCAGGATATTAAGTATCATTTATATGTATCGCCCCCTCCCACCACCACCACTAACTAAATGTTCTTGCCTTTCAGAGATGGGGGGGCTGTTGAGCTGTTTTGCTGATTTGTGCTAAATTTGTGTTTTGAAGTGAACTGACAAACATGGATTCCAAAGCTAGAGCTTATGGGAAAGGACCATGTTCTCTTGTCTCTACCACCTACCGTAATCCCGTAAACATATCTAGTGTTCAGTAAAGGCACGTTGTTAGACAATGATATATGCCATTCTGCAACCTAAATTCTTTGCCTAAAATTTTCACCTGATCGACATCTCCCAGAAAGAATTTTTGATAAGTTCTGTGCACAAATAGGTGTTTGTTTTTTCCTCCTTAACTATGTTCTTAATTTTCATTTGGGGACTTGTTAGTGTCTCTCTCTTGGTGTTCTGGCTGCAGGTGAGCACCTAATTGACTCCATGTTAATTTGATCGCTGGCTTCCCTTTTTTCATTTTGTTACAGCAAAAAATGGCTTTTATGACAGCTCAGAGTTGAATATTGGTACTTGGGGAGAATTGAAATGAAGGGGAAGTCTTGTTATTAGCCAGTCAGAATATTCAGTTACATTAATGACTTGCTAAAATGCTTGCATTTCCACTAAAATGTAATCACCTTAGGGCCCAATTCTCAGCACTTCATCTTTAATGGTTGTCAAGGGGGGGTTTAAACACAGTGGTGCACCTGTTGAAAGTAACACTTGGTGAAAAGAAGCAAAGCATTGCTAGGAAGAGATGGAGATTTGTCAGAGAATTTCCAGAGAGCTACAGAAGAGGCCATCTCAGCCTTTTCTGGAAAGCTGTCCTCCGGAGAGCCTCTTTGGATCACACGTGTGACCACTGCGTGCAGCTCATCCCACCGAACCACGAAAGCATGTTATAAAAGTGCTTCTTTACCACTTTGCTTCTCAGTGCATTGACACGAAAATGACCCCAAAGGTAGACGAAAGCACAGTTTTGATCTTTCATAGTGCAGTAAACCTTTTATTAATATCTTTCATTATCATAAAACATCTAGAATCTGACAGCTCACAGCGATTGCTATCTAAAGTTTTCTGCATTCCGTTTATGAGGATGGAAAGTTGCAAGGAAACGACAGGTTGCAGGAACTTATTTAAACTATAGAGGCATAGTGTATTTACAGGTTTATCCCAGTTCTCCATGCCTGCTCATCTGCAGTCCAATAAAACGGGATTCGGCATTCATCATTCAGACTCTGAAACACTCAGATCACAAAATGCCTCAGAATTGCGAGAGATTAAATTTTATTTAGGAAGATTTTATTAGTTTTTGGTTGTTGTTTAAGCTCTACACCCACTGTGGGGCTTGAACTCATGACCCTGAGATCAAGGGTCACATGCTCTACTCACTGAGCCAGTTGAGTACCCCTACGTAGATTTTATTTGATATATTTAGTCATTTTCTTATGCTATGAATACTGGCCCATGTAAGCTGTATGATCCCTCGAAGTGAATCAGAACATGAAGCTGATCCAAAAAGTATTCCCGGGGCACCTGTGTGGCTCAGTCAGTTGAATGTCCTGATTTGGGCCCAGGTCATGATCTTGGGGTTCGTGAGTTTGAGCCCCGCATCGGCCTCCCTGCTGTCAGCCTGTCAGCACAGAACCTACTTCGGATCCTCTCTCCACCACCCCCCACCCCTCCCCCATTTGCACTCTCTCAAAAAATAAGTAAAATATTTTTTAAAAAAAGTATTCCCCATTGCCTGGGTAGTCTGGATATAAATAAGCATTTACTAAGAAGTTCTGTTAGACTGTGAAAATAAAACTTAAGGTAAAATACCAGTATTTAGGTCAAGGGTTAATCTTTCATAAATGGAATCATATTTCACACAGTTCTTTCCCAGCACAAACCTTCCTTTACTATTACAGATGTCAGAAGGTCAGAGCCGTGTGTCATTGGATTGGGGAGGGGTTGTAGGGAATGGTGTTTTGAGTTTGTTTTTTTTTAATCACAAAGCTTAGTCTTATTTATTGGTTTGTTTTCCTCACTTTTGTGGATCTTTCTTTTTTTAATTAAACTTTTTGTTTTGAGATTATTCTAGATCCCCAAGCAGTTGTAAGAAATACTGAAAGATCCCAAGTACCCTTTTCCCAGTTTCCCTGCGGAACTGTAGTCTCGTGTCACAAGCAGGATACTGACATTGTCACAGTCAGTATACAGACTTCTAGCCACATCTGCTTGTCTCCTGCCTTTGCACCATCTCTAACCCCAGGCAGCCGCTCATCTCTTCTTCACCTCTGTAAGTTTGTCATTTCAAAATTATCATGTACATGGATTGGCATTTTTCACTCAGCATAATTCTCTGGAACTTCATCTAGGTTGTTAATGTGTATCAGTAGAGTGCTCTTTTTTTTTTACTGCTGAGTAATGTTCATGGTATGATTTTTCCAGTTTGGGGCTATTATGAATAAAGCTGTGACCAGGTATAAGTTTTTGTGTGAACATAGGTTTTCATTTCTCTAAATGCCTGGTAATCTAGAAAAAAATGGGCTTGAGATATAGAAAGGTTTGTGGTTTTTATTTTCGTAGGGGACATTTCAAAATATATTTTGCAGTCATGAGCTGACAAAATTATAGTTTTAAAATATACTTAAAACAGGGGCACCTGGGTGGCGCAGTCGGTTAAGCGTCTGACGTCAGCCAGGTCACGATCTCGCGGTCCGTGAGTTCGAGCCCCGCGTCGGGCTCTGGGCTGATGGCTCAGAGCCTGGAGCCTGTTTCCGATTCTGTGTCTCCCTCTCTCTCTGCCCCTCGCCCGTTCATGCTCTGTCTCCCAAAAATAAATAAACGTTGAAAAAAAAAAATTTAAAATATACTTAAAACAAAATCAACTGCAGGGTGATCTGCAAAGAGCCCAAGATGTGAATATAGTAATCAACTCTTCTCAGTGTGCCTGGGACTTTCCAGGGTCTTTTTTCCCCCACTTACTTTGTATCTCAGGAAACCCTGGAATTCCAATAACCAGGACAGTAGGCCACCCCTAGTTATAAAACCTACAGAGAGGCAACTGGGTGGCCCCATCAGTTGGACATCCGACTTCGGCTCAGGTCATGATCTCACGGTTTGTGAGTTCGAGCCCAGCGTCAGGCTTTGTGCTGACAGCTTGGAGCCTGGAGCCTGCTTCATATTCTGTGTCTCCCTCTCTCTCTGTCCCTCCCCTGCTCACGTTCTCTCTCTCCCTCCCTCAGTCTCCGCCCCCCCACCCCCGCTCTCAAAAATAAGTAAAGGTTTAAAAAAAATTTTTTTAAACCTGCAGATAAGTAAATGACTGTTGTTTGACCAAGTTACCTAGACTCTGAACTTTTAGTTTCCTCATCTAAAAAATAAGGATAATTTCTTACTGAGTCTTTGAAAAGCTGGGTATGCAGTTAATCAAAAAAAGTTAGCTTCCTTGTCTGTTAAGCCTCAGGCTAGTAACAAAAGTATTATGTTGTTTTCATAACCCAATTCTATACTTTAGATAACAAACCTTTTCATTTTCTTAGCAGTGCCAACTCAATCAGGATGAGGGGAGCATTTATTCTTAAGGGCTGTCCTGACAGTTGGTGCCTTGATCATGTGTCAATAAGCAACAGGAAAGCTAGCAAGGGAGAAAGGAGAGTAGATGTGGAAGAACCTCCCCTCCCAACCCCACTGACCTGTTAGTTTCTAAGCGTTGCTTGCATCTGTTGCTGAGTAACAAATTATTGTGAAGTTTAACAGCTGAAGCCAGCAATGCTTTGTCTCCCTCAGTCTGTGGGGTTCAGGAATCCCACAGAGGCTTAGCCTAGTGGTTCTGGCTCAGGGTGTTTCAAGCAGCTAAAGGTGTGCTGCCCCCGTCTGAAGCCCCCTGGGGCCAGAGGTCTGCTGCCAGACTCACTCAGGTGGTCATCGGCAGAGGGCCTCAGTTCTTGCTATGCTGGCCTCCCCCATAGGACTGCTCACAGCATGTAGCTGGCTGTTTCCAGGGCTAGTGATCTGAAAAAGAGACAGAGAAACACAGGGACTGACAATTATGGAAGTCACGGTGATTTTAAAAGCCTAATCCAAGAAGGGTCATGCCATCCCTTTTGCTGTTTTCTGTTGGACGTGCACAGAACCCTTGTTCACTGTGGGAGTGGATTGTCTGGGGGTGGACATCTTAAAGGCCACCCTTTCACAGATACCACATTCACTGTAAGGAACCTTGACCATCTAAATTTGTTTTTTTTTTTAACATTCATTTATTGTTTTATTGTTGAGAGACAGAGAGACAGAGTACGAGCAGGGGAGGGGCAGAGAAAGACACAAAATCCAAAGCAGGCTCCAGGCTCTGAGCTGTCAGCACAGAGCATGACGTGGTGCTTGAACCCACAAACCGTAAGATCATGGCCTGAGCCGAAGTCAGATACTTTACCAACTCAGGCACCCAGGAACCTTGACCATCTAATCCAGATAATGAAACCAGTAAGAAATGGCTCTGTTTCGGGGCACCTGGGTGGCTCAGTTGGTTAAGTGTCTGACTTCAGCTCAGGTCATGATCTTGCAGTTTGTGAGTTCAAGCCCCGCATCAGGCTCTGTGCTGACAGCTCAGAGCCTGGAGCCTGCTTTGGATTCTGTGTCTCCCTCTCTCTCTCTCTGCCCCTCCACCATTCATGCTCTGTCTCTCTCTCTCTCTCAAAAATAAACAAACACTTAAAAAAAAGAAAAGAAATGGCTCAGTTTAGGACTGATGGTAACAGGGTCCAAGCCAGAGCCTACATACCAGCCAATGTCTACATTCTAACGGTTGCCCACTTTATCTCCTTCCAAGGAATACACCCAATTGGCTGTGGCCAAGTAAGTATGTACCATGATTTCTGGCGGTGGCACCCATTCAGTGGCATCCCACATTGCCTAGTCCAGTCCAGTTAAACAAGTAGTTACTCAATTCCTTCTGTGTGCCAAGAACACCTGCTGGGGATTGTAGGGAGTGAGAGAGAAGTTTGCTGCCCTCATGGAGCTTTGCATACTTGGCCACCACTGATGCCTGGCTCAGGAGGTGGTGATAGGCATTAGGGCTCTCTCTTACTGACAGACATTCCAGAATGGGGAAAGAGAATTTAGAGTGATTTAATGCATGCTGGTTATATGTGATGTGTACTGTGTAACACAGTGTTTGAAAGATAAGAGAACTGATTTCTAACTTAATGGAGTTTTATTTCAGCTTGAGAGATGAGTTGAAATGATTTTTTGTTGTTGTGTTTTTCTGGTGGGTGGAGTTAGAGCAAACCGGGAATTGTAACAAAATTTGTTAGAAGGAAAAATAGTCTGTCCTTGAGACCACAGTCCTTGTCTAGACTCTGTCGGTGTAATGCAATATATGGATACTGTCTGGGTGACAGAAGTTGAAGAACTACAGGGGATTTACTAGCGTTCGCAAGCCCAATTGATATATATATATATATATATATATATATATATATATATATATAGCAGTGGTTCCCAAAGAAGACTGTTCATCTTAATTACCTCAGTAACTTTTCAAAAAGACAAATTTCTCAGTCTCTAGACTATTGAATCAGAATTTCTAAGAGTGGGTGCCAGAAATTTCTAGGGGTGGGACCACAGCGTTGTATTTTTTAAAGCTCCTAGGTGATTCTCAGAAGCACACGAATTTGAGAACTCTGGTAAGACACTCTAAAAGGCAAGAAGGCATTCATTCACTCATTCATTCATGGTTTCAACCAGTAATCAGCCATCTGTCGGGCATCGATCCAGGAGGCTCTTTGGAGATAACAAATGGGAACATCAGAAGGTTGTCCTTGAAGAGCTTAACGCTTAATTAGGATTGTGAACAAATGAACAGATAATTACAGTATAACTGATAATCACATCATTTAAAATATAAGCCTATAATTTTATCACTGATTGAGATATAGTGGAAGTGGTGATGGGCACATGAAAAGGAGGCAAGGGGGATTTTGCTGCTCTCTTTTCCATCATCTTCCCATCTAGGGAAGATGTCTGGGGCCTCTGTTACTAAGCATCATAGGTAAGGTTTTTTAACTTGATGTTGTTTAAAAGAAAGTTAATCAGGGTGCCTGGGTGGCTCAGTCAGTTAAGTGTCCCACTCACGAGTTCGAGCCCCACTTTTGGCTCTGCGCTGACAGCACAGAGCCTACTTGGGATTCTCTCTCTGACACTCCCCTGCACTTGTTTTTGTGAATGTGTGTTCTCTCTCTCTCTCTCTCTCTCTCTCTCTGTCTCTCAAAAATAAATAAATTTTTGAAAAAAACAAAAGTTAATTATCTCATGGATATGAACTCAGACAATCTTTATACATAGTCACCATCCTTTTAATAAGCATATGAAAATGCTTCTGTGAAAGTTTACATGGGCTGTGTTAAGAGCAATAGATCATAGGGTGGGAAAACTGGCTTCACATTTTGTCTCCACCCAAGCCCTGTGACCTTTGTCAACTCAGCTACCTCCCCAGTTGTAATAAATGAATTACATAGGGCATCTTCCATATGCTAGTTGCTGGGAATACAAAAAAAGGCGTCTCAGATACAGACGGCCTTTCACTCTGTACTAAAGATGGTATGAACTCCGATCTTCTCTTCCACTCACAGAGGAGTCTATGACCACATCCCCTTTACATTCCAGAGAGATTTACCTAGAGTCTCTTAAAAATCTCCATATTCATTAGTGTCATTATGGCATGTGATCCGTCCAAAATATAGAATATCAGAACTGTGAGCGGTGGATATGAGCATGTTTCGTTGCCCATGACCTTTGTGGGGAACTCCGATTATAACTTAGCAAAACTTTCATAAATATTGAGTGTGAAGTTGGCCAATGCCAAAGGCTTTTGTAATGATGATAATAACACATATATATGCAACATGAATTATGTGCCATGCACTCACTATTCCAAGTATTTGACATGTATTGATTTATTTAATCGTATGAGGAATGTACTGTAATTATATTTATTTTGCAAAGGCATGCGTGAAAGGGTGAGTCCCTTGCCCAAGCTCACATGGCTAGTAAATGGTGGAGCAGGGATTTGAACCCAGGTTGTGTGACTCCAGAGCATGTGCTCCTAACCACTGCTTCCCCAAAGTGATTGACTCACGCCATCTAGTACTATACGTTTCAGGAAGATAGGGTCACGTCTGTATTGGTCACTGTTGCTTCAGTGTGCTGTGTGGCACATGGTAGGCATTTGTTAACTCAGATGACTGGTAGAGTGAAGAGCAGTCCTGTGAGAATTTTTGGAAGTGCAGAAATAAAATCAGTCACAGGGTTGACCCAATCCCTGCACTTGATCTTTTTTGCCTTGGTCTCTCACTTGCAGCCTTATGGGGATTAATTATTTATTGTCAGCAAGACCATGAGAGCAGAATTCTGAGCCATCTGCAGCCATCTGGCCTTCATCCACCTACCTGTAAGGAGTATTCTCTGTGTACATTAGCACGGTCTTTTTCCCAATGACCGTGTGCTTCACCCAAGTAGAAGTCATCACCAGTTCTTAATTTTGGTGTTAAGTGAGAATGAAGTTGTCATCTTTAAGGTAATAGAATTCTACAAGAGTAATTTTTTTTTTCAGTGAACCCCTCTCCAAACACTTGTTGGGTAAGTGGGTTGGTTTGTGGGGCCCTTTCCTCCCCCTCCTGAGAACTGGGGGGGAAGAACTTTGAACTTGGTGGCATAGTCTTTTCTTTAGCTATGGATAAGAATTCCCCTAGAGAAAAGTTGGAAGGTTATGTTACTCTCTCTCTTCCCACTGCTGAAAAATGTATCTACATCTGAATTCTCAGATTGAGTATATTTTTGTATTGCCTTCCAAAATTAGAAAAACCCATCTCTCCCTCTCTCTGAAGAAATTTCTTCTGCTGTTTAAGGGTGTGTGTGTTAATCATTGTGGTATTTTGTTATTGTTTGTTTCACACCTTATGAGGAGAACATCTCTGTCAGAGCTCCACATCCCTAGCATGGAAGAGCTGTTCTCTGGGGAACACCTTCTACAACTAGGACTTAGTCCGTGTTTTAGGAAGCTGTTATTGTGGGTTAGTGTGCGCCACTGCTTGATGCTGTCTTCCCTCTGTTTTATTTTGTAATAGAAGGTTTATCTCCTCATTTAGGTATCCCCAATAGATAATCATTGCACACATAGAACAAACTGGCGTACTTGCCCTTTGAGGGATGTGGGCTTTACCTGAGGAAGTGCAGAGTATGTTCCATAATACCTGGAAACATAAGTATCCAAGTTGAAGTTTGCTAAATGAGTTGTCAAGACAGCAAAGCTGTAAGAGGTCAAAGGGAGAGCCTTTGTAACACCTGATCTGGGCCTTAGAGAGGGGTTGGAAGTGAAGACCAGGGAGAGCAGAGAGGAAAGATCCATAGGTGATTGATTCACTGGAGGACAAAGCCACCAGAGTGACTCTGCTCCTTTGGAAGACTGTCCTTCTCCCACAGTGGCGAAAATAGTACCTCTTAAGTAACTGGTGACAACCAAGGATGGGGAGATGGGCACTTCTCTTTTAACCTGTCTGATCCTTAGTACCCATGTACTAAGGAAACCTGATTATTGCAATATTTAAAATCCACCCCTCCCCAAATTAAACATACCAGAATGAAGCTGTTCAGCTTTCTTTAGCCATGTGGCTAACCTGAAGCAGTCCTTTGTAGTGCATATTAGCGCCCGAATTTGGCAGTTATTTATCTGAAGCTCCAAATAGGACTGTGTTTTCTGTACATGTATGGTAAGACACATGCTTGTGTCAGAGTGTTAACAAGAGTTTCATATTTTATATTTTAATGTTAACATTTCTGAGCAAGGTATGGCTCATGTTCCTCCTCTCATTCTGGACCTGATTTTCTCCAACCTAGAGAAACCTTTTTACGTTCCGGAAACAGTGTTGTGACTACCAAATTAAAGCACTATTTGATTTTTCGTGTTATTGGCAGCCAACCTGAAGAATGTTCCCATGCCTGCTTAATGCAAGTTGACTGTTAAAGAGATGAATGGGTAGGAGAAGAAAAAACGGAGGGAAATTTCATCCTGAACCCTTACAGCTCATCAGCTCCAATGACTCATTTTTAGATGAACTGTGACAATTCAAAAAATAAATACAACAGGATATGATGGAAGTTATGCTAAACAGTAGTTAAACGTCTGCAGCAAACACATTTTTAAGCCAAAAACAATGTGACTCGAATGATACCACAGGAAAAGGAGTTTTCACAGCAAGCTGCCTGCTACCATTGCCTTAGCAGCAAGAAAAGCCAAGACTTGACTCTGAAGATCTTTCCTGCTGTGAGTTTAGGAAATTAACTTTCTTTACTATCATCATTTTTTAAAAAATCTTGTCTTTTAAAACCAATTTGCCCTAAGATCTTAGTACTTTACAGTTGCTGATCAGCCTTCCCGCTTCCTCCTGCTCCAGAGGTAAACAGCCAACATGATTCATGTTTGCATTCTCTTTTTTTTTTTTTAACATTGATTTATTTTTCAGAGACAGATCACAAGCAGGGGAGAGGCAGAGAGAGGGAGACACAGAATCTGAAGCAGGCTCCAGGCTCCAAGCTGTTAGCACAGAGCCCAGTGCAGGGCTTGAACTCACAAGCTGTGAGACCATGACCTGAGCCGAAGTCAGCTGTCTAACCAACCAAGCCACCCCGGCACCCCAGCGTTTGCATTCTTATCAAAACCAAAAGCTCATCTTGAGAACTGTGATGGAAGCAACTTTCTACACTGTCTCTCATTTACCCCAGCACCCTTTTATTGTCACACACACCTCCATTCTGTCACATTTTGTTGCCCCTCTTGGGACCCAAATAGAAAGAGAGAGGGGCACACTGATTTGCTTAAAAGCTTATTTTGATGTCTTTTTCCCCCCCCCCCAAACAGGCCTCTAGCAAATTCTTTGATAATAGATCAAAGAGAACACTCATGCTTATTTAAACTCATGCAGGTGATTCACCTGGGCATAACCCCCTCATGGAGGGAGCTGACAGATGGATTTTCCACATAAGCAGGGCTCTCTTTGGAGGATGCTGTTTTTGCCCTTTTTTTTGTTCTGCTTTCGTCAGTACGTCCAGGTTTCTGCATTTTGTGCAGTGGTAGTTCCGATGTTTTCTCTTACATTCAGGCCTGAGGCTCACCTCAGTCCTAAAACTCTTAGTATATGTGGCGGGAACTTGCACCAGGACACAGAGTTAATACTTGATTCAGATGCAGGTATGCTAAACTCTCTCACACCCTCTTATAATCTAGTAATTTATGGAAAGTGACCAGCCTTGATTAATCAGTTTCCTTAGTGAGATCCTTACAGTGAGGCGCAGTTATAATACAGTTGCATTGTTACCAAAGACATTCCAGAATTTGATAGTAGGAAGTGGCTTTCAACTCAGGGTGTCTTTTGGAAAATGTGCATAAAAGAGGAATAATTTAAAATCTATTCTAATTTACCTGCCTCTGTTTCCTACCCTTATCCCATTTTTATTGTCCTTATTTTCTGTGTGTGGCCTATGAACTGGTGAACACTTTGAATACTGTTAAGATTGGAATTTATTTTTAACAGATCCTGTTCCTCCCTATCGTGACCTGTAATTCTGGGAAGCCTTGTAGTTTGAGTGGGCATCAGAGACTTAGGGTTACAGAGGATGGGGAAGCGATGCTTGGCTTGATTTCAGCATGATCTGGTTCCTGAGAGGTGCTGACCATGCCCTTTTCCTGTCTGTGTGGGGAACCAGCCAGACCAAAGAATGGCTTATTCTTTTGCTTCATTTAGGACCCAAGCTCCTCTTCCATGGGCCCAGTGCCTGGGCTTGGCCCCTGGTAGTACAATTGTACAGAACAGCTGTGTTCCCACTTGGCCAGCTTGCCCAAGCTGCTGGTAGGATGATTCAGGTTATTGAGAAGTGATGTCTCTGGCCCGTGGGTGGCTTGGATGACAGGGGACAAGCCGCAGACCTGGCAGTACGTTTGAATGTCTTGTGCAAAGTGGGTCATGCCATTCCCAGGATTCCAGATCACTAGCAAAGTGTTGGGTTTTGCCCTTTGCCCCTCCTGTTCCTTTAGAAAAGTGCAAGACTGTCGAGGTGGGCCCACAGGCCACTCAGCAAGTGCCCAATTCACCCAGCAGGGTGCACCAGCCCAGCCTGGCAGTGAAGAATTCATTTGCTGAGACCTTTTGTACTGTTCCCATGGCACGGCAGATAGGCTCAGCAAGGGAGATGAGGAGAAAAAGGGCATGGTGCTGGCAGGCAGGCTGCAGCCAGGAGGATGAGGGGACGGTGGCAGCGAGAGCAATTAAGGTTTGGCATCTTCTGTTCTCCGCCTTTGGGGCACATGCTCTCTGCAAGTTGTACCATGTGGTTGCTTTCTGTGGACCAGCACTGAGTGAGCTCCGGGTGCCAGGCGTGGAGTGGGGGACAGAAGGCCTCCTTCACTGCTGACATCCACTACCCCTGGCCTAGCCTGGGGCCTCTGAGCATGCCAGGCACCCGCTGATCTTGGAGCCATTGCATTCTCCTGTCACTCTAACTGGAATGCCCTGTGCTTTGATGCTGTGTCCACCCGGGTGCCTGCCTGCTCTCTTGTCACTTTCTCTAACTACGTTTTCCAAAGTAGTTCGTGCTCCATGGTCCCACCCCCTTTCCCCTGCTATATGATGTTCTTGCTGATAGTCATTCTACATAACAGATTATCTGTACATGTGTATGCGTGTGTGTGTGTGTGTGTATGTGTGTGTGTGTGTGTGTGTATTTCTCCGTCATCCTGGAATTCTGTCTTGTTCCCTGCTCCATCCCTCAGGGCCTTCATGCCTGGCATGTAGTAGGCGCTTGGTAAGTGGACGGTGTGGGTGAGAAAGTGACTATATGGTGCGGGGGGATGCTGGATGCGTGGTTGGCTGGACAGAACCGGAGCGTACGCTGAGTCAACAATGAAAGTAAACCTTGGGTGACTGTCTCTTGGTAACCTGTGAAAATAACAAACAACCATGTCTATGGTATGTGTCCGGCTGTGGGCATGGTGGGGGAGAGTTTGAGGGAAACATTTAACACGTCAAGAATCCAGCCCAGAATTGGGCCTGTGGTTCACAGTCAGGACTCTGCTGACTGAGGACCTGTGTGCCAGGCGCCTCCTCTGCCCTTCCTTTCTCCTCCCCCTTCACTGTAGACGTTTCAGGAGTAATGCACCACTCTCTTGTTACTCTCCATGTGTGTCCTTTCAGAGAGGTTTGGCTGGCTGCTTCGTATGTTCCTAAATTTGACTGGGAGAAGTTCTGCCAACCTAAGACAAGAATTCCCAAGCTAAGAAGAAATGCAGTCTAAGAACAGATGTGCTGTTTGTGAGAAAATCACCTCTTGTGTGTGCTTTTGTAAGGATGTTTCATCTTAGAAAGACAGAAGAGTGCTCTGTGCCTGCCAGCTTCTGAGGGGTTTCTGTGCAGCATGGGTTTAGCCTGGGATTACTCAGGACAGATGGCTTGTGACAGAATTCTTTAATATCTCCAAATACTAAATTTCACAGTTTCTTCTGGTAACCTGCTGCTGGCTTCCATATTCTTGGACTGAAACTTTACCTTATGTTTAGTCAAGCTGCTTTTCTGTTGCTGTGACAGTAGCCTGGATTGTCACATTGAACTATGTGCTAGGCATTGGTCTTAGGACGATAGGTCATTCTACCATTTTCTCCAAGACCGCTGATGTCCCCACCCCACCCCCCACCCCCTGCCAACCCCTTTCTACGGATCTGTTTCCAATCGTTTTTAACATTTTTTCCTTCTTATGTTGTTCTTGTATCCTTATGTTAAAAAAGGGTGGGGTGTGCCTGGGTGGCTCAGTGTCCGACTTTGGCTCAGGTCATGATCTCGCAGTCCATGAGTTCAAGCCCCACATCAGGCTCTGTGCTGACAGCTTGGAGCCTGGATCCTGCTTCAGATTCTGTGTCTCCTTCTCTCTCTGCCCCTCTCCCACTCATGCTCTGTCTGTCTGTCTCTCTCTCTCTCTCTCTCAAAAAATAAACATTAAAAAAGAAAAAGTGGTTACAGCCCCTCTGAAAGTCCTCTTGGTTAAAATCTAGAATGATTCCCTTATTGCTTTTGTCAGGTAGTTTCCTAATGTTAGATCCCAGAATACTGTTACTTGAGTGTTATCTTCATGGCTTGCTATTAAGTATGCAACTTGTTTTAGTATGCATTATTCTAACATCTACTCATTTGCCAGATGAGTTTTGGTCTTGGTTTATAGCATCTGGCTTCTTCCTGCACCACGAAGGTCTAGTTTGTTCTGGGTGTCTAGGTATGCTCCTTTGTGTCTGTTCCTATCCCTCGTACATAGTAAGTGCTTGATAATTTGTGTATCTGATTAGTATGTTCATTTTAGCCTTGTCTTCCCTGTTCAGACAATGCCTCACACTGACCAGCTCCTCTCTCATGTGATGTTATCAACATACCCACCTTCCATTGCTGTCCCCATAGGGGGTGTTAGGACTTGAAGGGGACATTGTGGGTGGGTTTCATGATGACTGGGGGCTCACTGATAGTATTGAGTACACAGGGGTCAGGGATGGAAGGCCAGCAGTGCCCCTCCTGAGAAGTGCCAATGGCCACAGATGGTTGGCAGTATTCATTATGGAGTTGAACCTATTGCAGACATACAGTAGGAGACCTTTATTGAGGGCTCACTGCATGCCTGGCACTGCTCTCAAGGTCTTACATATATTAAGTCATTTGATTTTCTTAACCTTTGAGGCAATTACTTTACATTTCCCCCCATTTTATAGATAGAAGGTTAAATAACTTGTCCAAAGTCACATTGCTAATAGGTGGAAAAATGGGTTTCAAACCCAAACTGTGTGATGAAGAGCCCAGCACTGGGCCACCTAATCACCTGCTAACCTGTTATGCCTCTATACCTGCTCTCAGCCCCTTTGTGTTTAATACCTGAGTTTTATATGTGTAATGAGCTCCATTATAAGCTATATACCCATTAAGTAATAGCCGGATCTAGATTTCAAACTGTTGTGGAAGAGGTGGGTTTGTCCCCGGTGGGCAGCTTATCCATCAGTAATTCATCCAGTAGTCATGGTGTTCACCACCTCATTCCTCCTTGTGCTTGTTTGCTCTGATCGGAGGCAAAGGGGACGGTCCACGATCCATCACAGTTGAAGCTAACTGTATTAGAGTGATTTTTTTTTTTAATTTTTTTTTTCAACGTTTATTTATTTTTGGGACAGAGAGACAGGGCATGAACGGGGGAGGGGCAGAGAGAGAGGGAGACACAGAATCGGAAACAGGCTCCAGGCTCTGAGCCATCAGCCCAGAGCCTGACGCGGGGCTCGAACTCACGGACCGCGAGATCGTGACCTGGCTGAAGTTGGACGCTTAACCGACTGCGCCACCCAGGCACCCCGAAGGTAGACGTGTAACTACTGGGAGGAGACAGTATCTCTAAGATGTTTCAAGTGAAGGCAAGCAGGTAGTATGTACTCCCCTTGATATAACATTGTTTTCCGTTTAATTTTTTTTACTGTGGCCTCCACAGCAAGAGTATATTTTATATTACAACAGAGTACATAGTACTTATACATCATCATACTAATGTAATACAGTAACACTGAAGACAGGAAAATGTTCATTCTCACTAGGGACAAAGCAGTCTTGGTTATTATTTCTATTATTACTAATAAAATTATTAATGCTAAGGTGACCTATCATCTATTAATGGATTGAAATCCACAATTGTAAAAACACCCATTTGGCATCACTCCTTTTGTGCTCAGAAGAGAAAAATCTCTAGAGGTATGTCCAAGAAAAGTTACCATTAGGGTCCTTTGAAAAGTGGGGCTTTGGGATTGTGGTTGGAGCAAAGCGATGAAATTTTTTTTACCATCTCTTTTCATTTTTAATATTTGAATTTTTTATCATGGACATGAAGTATTTTTAAATAATAATTGAGGCAAATAGCAAATCTCTGTACTGTGGCCTTCCTTTCCTAACATGGCTCTTCCTGTCTTGGCTACAGTCTTTCCTCAAGCTTTGGTTCTTGCCCAGATGGGATCGTCTCCCGTCTGCCACCTTTTTCAGCCCGGTTCCACTCTTCTCCCCACTGAGATTCCAGCTTCACGGGAAGCATTTTTATGGAACTGCGAAAAGAAGTTCAGAAAACTGGCACTTCATTTATAACGTGAATTCACGAATTTCTGTCTTTACTTTTGATTTCCAAATTAGACCTAGCACACAAGTTACTTTGGGAATTCAAAAAAAAAAAAAGTTTGAACATAACCTTGTCCATAGCACATCTTTGAAAAGAATTTGTTCTTGTTCTTTTATGAAAAAAACACTGTATAAAAAGCATTTTGAGTAGAGATTAATCAATGTCTGTTTTTCTTAATAGGTTTTAAAATGGAAAATTTTGATGCATCACTTAGTACCTATTTCAAGGCATTGCTAGGCCCCCGAGGTAAGGTGGTTTTTGGTTTTGCTCCCCTCCCTTTAGAGACACTTATAAATATTGCATGAAGAGATTCTAGAAAACATTAGCGTCTTCTGTGATAAGACCAGTGCTTTGTCCTGGATAACAAGGGGCTTGGAGAAGTCCTGTGACACTCTTGTAGCAGTGCAGTGTCCCCTGTGATACAGCTGCTGTGACCCTCTGGTGACGTTAGCTGGAGATCATATTGTGCTGGAAAGCTTGTAGCCTGAGAATGCTGCACATTTCACCATTATTGGTGCTGGGTTTTCCTCAGTTCTTCTGAGTACCCAGCTGAAACTGGTTTCCAAAATGCACTGCTGTGGTGGTTTAAAACTCTTCCCCTTTTATAATTTTCAGGGCTTATTGTCCTTTCACGTTGTGTCACATCAGTGGGTAAATACATACACCTGATCTCACTTTTTATGCTTAATCGTTTTGTTTCCTTTTAGGAAGTAAATCGGCTCCATGTTGCTTTTTTTGAATGTCATCTGTCATGTCTCTTGATGTGTGTATAAAGAAGGAACTTTATAGGTTCACAGAAAGAGTCATTAAAAAACTGCAAGAAGCTTTTAAACAAATGAAAAGGTTGTCAGTTTCATTTACGATTTTTAAAGTACAAAAGAAAGCAAAAGAAACTGCATTTCTTAGTATGGTAGAGATAAAACATGGGTGTGGAGAAACAGTCTAATTGATAAGACCTCTTTGGAGGGTAGTTGTGTCTTCCATTGAAATCAAAAAGCACATGCCTTTTGACTCTGCTATTTGACTCCTAAGACTTGATCCTATAGCTAATCTTGATCATTATTGCAAAGATGTGAATAAGGATACTCCTTTATAGCATTGCTTGTAAAGATTGGAAATAATCTACATGCCCATCAGTAGGGGAACTGATTCAGTAAGTTAGCGTACAGCCAAATGAGCAAAACCAAATTAGATCATTTTTTTATGTGTTCTTGGGTTGAGATAATGCCTTATTTCAGCTTCATAGAGCAAAAAAAGTCCAACTTTAAATGGCTGAAACAGTAACAAAAATGAGCCGTTTACATTATCAAGATTGAGCAACTCCTGAGTTATTTCAGGGACCCAGCACACTTGTTCTTGTCATTTTCTGCTTCACATTCTCAGTATATCAGCAGTTCTGCCCTTGGAAAAGTCCCTCCACCTTTCATGGTTACTGGATGACCACAGCAGCTCCAGGCAGCACCTACGGAGGAGGAGGGAAAAATCTGTTCATTTGCATGCCTTTAAGAAGGAAACTCTTCACCAGGGCCTTTCACCCAGCTGTCATCTCCTCAAAGCTCAGTGGCCACAACTGCTTCACATGCCGTTGTCTGAACAAGTCACCAGAGAGTGGGCGAGGGCTGCCATGGTTGGCTAGATCCCTAGAGATTTACTGCCTGGGGACACCGTTGGGGCAGCCAGCCGCTCTGGCAGCACTTGGCAGTACGGACGGAGGCTGGATACTTGTAGACACGGCCTTACAAGATTTTAAAAGCAAGGTGTAAAAAAATAAAATAAGATGTAAGATAGAACATCAAATAAAAGGAAATGAGAGGGTTTTGTGTGTACATTTATTGTGTTTGTGATATGTATGTACACACAAGCATATGTAACTGTCTAATGTTAGTTGCTGTGTGGGAACTTGCTTTCTCACAGTTGACAGCCAGGGCCTAGAGCTGAGAACAAAAGGTGCTCCGAATCTCCTCCTTAAGTTCACTGTGGCCAGCCACCTCCCTGAAGGACTTCTAAGAACTACCAGTTCAGCAGATCTGTGGTAACCCCCTCTACCACCTTAGCATAAGTAGCGGGGAGAGGGTGGAGGGCATCTCCTCTTAAGCCAAGAGAGGAGCACTACAGAGAAACCCAGGGAGAATTTAGAATGTCTCTAAGAAAGGAGACTGACAATCCATTCCCCAAATGGATGGGTGCTCTTCCTGCAAGATCAAGAGAAAAAGCATTGGAGAATGTAGCAAGATGGTCCAGTCAGGAGGTCCAAGAAGGAACAGAGACTTTCCCCACTAGATGCTGCTTCTCTGAAGCTGCAGAAGGCGAAAACTGCATGCGCCTCTGAGCTCCAGAGTGGGTGGCCTTAGAGGGTAGATCAGATTGAGGAGCAATAGGTTTTGGGGGCTCATCAAAGTAGCATGCAGACGGGAACATGCTGCGGAAGTGGCTTCCTGGGAGTCAGCCACAGGCAGAAGTTGACTCTTGCAGGGGACAGGTTAACGCCTAGGGGGTCTGGCTGCCAGAGAGTTTCTCCCCATCCAAGGAGAGGGCTGTCAGATTGCTGCTGGCAACTCTGTGGAACCAATCTTCCTCCTCTCTGCCTAGGAAAAGGGTGGGGGAAGGGAGATCTGTCCTGCACCTGTAGCGCCCCCTCCCCTGCCCCGAATCAGTGTAGGTCTTCCCTCTCAAGCTTCTGCTGCTCACATGGTTCCTTAAATAGTCACTTCACTGTCATTACTGCCTTGTCTTTTTTTTTTTCTTTAAAATTATTGTCCTCTCTGCTGTTGACCATTGCACTCATAGCAGATGCTGCCTTTCTAATCAGTAATTGTTGCTAAGCTAGATAAATAGCATGTTTTCTCTGAGTCTGCACATGCTGGGCAGACTGGCAGACACTTGACTTAAGATGAGGACTTTGGAGTTCAAAGACTGCCATTTCTGGAGTTTCATTACCCTGTCTGTGCATCATTCAGCAGATCTGGTCCATAAATACAGTTAGTAGAAACTTTAGCTTTGTCCTTGCTTTCTTTAAGATGCTTTGGAAAGGATTTTTTTTAATGTTTTTATTTTATGTAGAAGCCATGCATGATATACATGTTATTATTCAGAACATGTAACAAAGAGCTTCACCTTATATGACAAATATTGAAAACTCCTGCTTCCTCTTCCAACTGCTTTGCTGGCATTAGGAGCTTGAGTATTCGATGACTGTTACAAAATTATGGGGAAAGATTTTTAATGTTTGAAAAAAGTTGTGGTTTTTTATCTGCCTTATTAATCACTGTGTGTTTTCCTTTTATTATTTTCCAGATACCAGAGTAAAAGGATGGTTTCTTCTGGACAATTATATACCTACTTTTATCTGCTCTGTCATATACTTACTAACTGTATGGCTGGGACCAAAATACATGAAGAATAGGCAGCCATTCTCTTGCCGGAGAATTTTAGTGGTGTATAACCTTGGCCTTACATTGCTGTCTCTCTATATGTTCTGTGAGGTAGGTCTCTTCCTTAAATGCGTTCCAGTCGCCGTCCTGAATTGTGTTCCTAAATGAAGAAGGGCAGTGTGTCAGGGGTGGGATGGGTGCACCTGGAGGTCAAATACATGACTCCATTTTGAGTATGTTTTAAAATTGATTTTTCAAAATGCAAGAGTTGTTTGTACAAATATGCCTTTTAGAACATCTAAAATAGCCTTTGCTATTGATTGTTTGGTTATGTTTCATATTCAGAATTAAATATTTTCAGAAATACTTTTACACAAGCAGAGCAAAGAATGGCAAATGAACAAAATGTGAAAAAAACAGACCTGTGAACGTTTTATTGTTGAGCATTTAATAAATGCAGGGTTCTCATTTGGAGGTGGGGAGGAAGGAAGTGGGTGGCAGTTGTGTTCAGTGTGCGTTATGGTAAGTCAGCCTCTCGCCTGGTCTGATAACTGTAAATAGCTTTGAGATTTGACAAGTTATTTTTTTAGAAGCTAAGAAGAGAGGATAGTGAGATCTGCGTTTAGGATTTGAATGGTCTAAGTTGGGGCCAAGTTATTTTTTCTGTGTAACTGGGATGTTGAAAGCCATGTTTGATGATCTCAAAGGCTAGCATTGTAGCTGAAGTAAAAAGGAAAGAAACTGGAATCAAAACTTAGGTCCTCCCTCTTTCCCGCAGTTATGTAACACAGCCTTCAAAGCCAAGCGGGGGAGGGAAGCTGCCCTCCAAGGGTAAGCACGGCCTCTGTACATTTTTAGGCGAGGGGACTTCACCTTTCAGGCTTGCAACACAAATGCCTCACCACACAAAACTGTCGCTGAATCTCTGGGTGGGGAATTAAGCCATACATAAACATTTGCAAGCACTCTCATTTAGCTTTTTGACCTTTTATGGTGGCTTTAATTCTCCATGGGATAGTAAAGAAGAAATGGGGGAGGTGAGGGAGGGGAGAAACCAGGATCAATCTTGAAATTAGTGTTTAGAGGAAAGCATGAACCCCCCCCCCCCCTTCAGCCGCAGGCCTCTCCATCTCTGTCTGCATGTGGCCGTGTGCAAGAGCGTGTCTGGGTTCATACGCCGGTGTGAAACACTGTCTGATTGCGAGAGGTATTGATTGGACCTGGGCCAGGTCTGTGTCCTGTTCTCCCAGGTAGGTTTCAGAAGGCAGCGAAAGAGTTTACGATTAGAACGGTAGATGCTACTATCATTACTTTTATGCTTGGTACTCTGTGAAATGCTTACAACCTCCCTTTTTGCTTTTTTCTGTCTTGTTCTAGAATGAAGGCAGTTTAATTAGCCTCCAAGGTGGATATTGCAGGACTGGAGGCAGGGATAGTGCACAGGAGTGTCTCCCGGGCCCAGCACTGTGCACATCTCTGTGTTTAAGGAACAAAAGTGCAGCAGGTTGTCAGGTTTTTCAGAGTGAACTGTTTACTTTCCTACAATTGATAGATGATACAGCCATTTCCTTAAGAAAGCTTTTATAGAGTTTATTATTATGCATAACAATATTCTAGACAAAAAAATATTTAAGATTATTAAATCTTCTAGTGGTTAAGGATCTGCCTTTTCTGTTTCCCAAACCCTGGAGACAGAGCTATAACCTCATCATTTCACCTCTCTCAAACAGATAATTCTTGGGTAAAGAGGGGAAGCAAAGTGTTGTATAAATTGCTGCTGTGTGCAGGTGACTGAACTTGGAAGGGTCGAGAAGCACCGTAGTAGGAAATACAGATTTTCCCTGACAGTTTGGTGAGGACTAGAGAAGACGTTGAGCAGTCTCAGCACTGGATAAAGAGGCTTAAGAAATATACAGTCGGAAAACAATTTTAACTCCTGATTTAGAGTGAGTACATTAAGCAGTAATAATAATAATTCCTTGGGGTGCCTGGGTGGCTCAGTTGGTTAAGTGTCCAACTTCAGCTTTGATCATGATCTCACAGCTCATGAGTTCGAGCCCCGTATCAGGCTATGTGCTGACAGCTCAGAGCCTGGAGCCTGCTTCGGATTCTGTGTCTCCCTCTCTGTTTCCCTCCCCGCTCATGTTCTGTCTCTTTCTCTCAAAAATTAATAAATGTTAAAAAAGATTTTAAAAAGTGTTTCAAAAAAACAATTCCTTAAATCAAGTTTCTAAAAATAAACCCAAATCAGATCTGCCTGAGTTTAAAACAAGCCCTGGTACTTCCCAAGTTAGATAGTATTTACGTTTGATGTTTGTGTGACTTTTTTTCTGTATTTGCATAAACCCATCAATAATATCACTGTAACATAACCTTTGTCAATTTTTTCATTTCATTTTAGCTACTGTTTTTCTTTAACTTAGCATTTATATTCCACTGAATATTAAAACATAGGAGGGTAGGGGCGCCTGGGTGGCGCAGTCGGTTAAGCATCCGACTTCAGCCAGGTCATGATCTCGCGGTCCGTGAGTTCGAGCCCCGCGTCGGGCTCTGGGCTGATGGCTCAGAGCCTGGAGCCTGTTTCCGATTCTGTGTCTCCCTCTCTCTCTCTGTCCCTCCCCCGTTCATGCTCTGTCTCTCTCTGTCCCAAAAATAAATAAACGTAAAAAAAAAAAAAAAAAACATAGGAGGGTAGTCATGGGGTTTTATGACCAAACAAAGTGAGGAGGGGACAGATCCCAGTTGGGCCCCTCATCCCACAGAAAAGTCCCAAGAGCTGGAGCCATTTGTCTGCGGTCACACGGTTGGCAGGGTTGGCAGGGTCATGATTATTAGTCGTTATTTACCCTTCTGCTTATCTGTATACTTGGGTCCATAAGGAATTTAAAAAATAAATACGTAGTCATTGATATTTGTGTGTATTTAATCCTGTGGCATGAATTCACAGCTGCCTTGGCAAGTTCTAGGCTAATACAAATAAAATTAACTGTCACTCACAGGAGACAAAGAGAAATCTTGAAAGAAGGAAGGTAACAAGGAAGTAAAAGGGGGAGAGTCATTATAGCTTTAAAATTACCAGAAGAAGGAAAATAACAATGACTTTTAAAACTGTGAAACAGAGTTTAAAATGTAGAAAAAATTTAGACTTGTTTATAGTTAATGCATTTGATAGCAAGAAAATTGAAAGGAGAGACATGGCATTACTTCTTATTACCTCATGAGCTTGGTGTTTTATTTCTAAGAAAATGTTTCTGGATCCCCGATTTGAACAGTGGTATGTTTTAGATTGAAAGTCTAGCGCTTTATGGCAAGCCTTTTAACTTTTACGTATTAAATTAGGTGTTACCTAAAATCACAGTGACGAGGCTCAGAAATAAAATTTCAGTTAATAGAAAACAGCTTGGTTTGTGTCACTCACCATTGTAAATCTCTATCCTTAGTAGCAAATATAAAAATCTTATGTGCCTCTGAGAGGCAGGGCATATTTCATGCTTTATCGAAGCCCCACTGTTTCTCCAAACTATCTGTATGTCCCCGAGGTCCAGATTGAGAACCCCCAACCAGACAATGCCAGATGTGGCTTTTCCTCATCATGTGGTGTATGTCCAAGTTGGACTTGTTTCCACTGTCCCCTCTGGCAGGCTTTCTGAGCCACTTCTGACTCCTTTGTTAATGTGCCAAACATGGGAGTCCCACTCGGGCAGCTGCTGTATGCCAACCATTTTGGTATATCTGCTCTCCACCTGCCTCTGGCCTCTTGTCCCCCTAAGCTGAGAGAACCTCATTGCTTGGTTTGTTACAGTCCAAAAGGGAGCATCCCTGTTGATCAGCCTGGGTCTCGTGCACTCATCCTGGGACTCAGCAGTAGCTGCAGAGGAAGCAGGGTCAGTACTGCATGGTAGGCTTTGAACTTTAAGAACTTCTGGCCCCTTTCCTCAGGAGGAGACACTGATCTCTCAGCCTGCGCCTTCTGCTTAGCTCTACTCAAACCCCCCAATACCAGTGTCTTTCATTTTTCCCATCTACCCCCAAGAAACTTCCTTTCAGACCTAACCAAGCCCACCTCTATTTGACAGTCTCCATCTCATTCTTGAAAACCACTCAAGGATCAGTTCCCCTGTGAAGGCAGGAGGACACTGAGTCAGAAGACTCAAGCTCTAAAAGGCAGTGATTCTTTAGCCTCTCTTGTCTTCCTGCTATTCCCAACAAACATGACATATGGCTTTCCATTAAACCGCTCCGTGGGTGTGGCCTCTGCCTCCTGTCCCTCACACAGATGATGCACTTACAGGATGGCTGTAATCTCCGTGTCTCTTCCCTTTGTTAGTAGGGCTCCATCAAATGTATCCTGAGCATTGGGATAGAACAGTTGCAAATGCTAAAAGAAAAAAGAAAAGGCCTCAACCACCATTTTACTTTATTAACAACAAAAATCACAGATTACAAACAAGATTATTTTTTGAGTACTTATGTATCTGTATTCCCTTGCAGTCAGAACTGTCTCAAGCATTCAGAACATTTAACGTGTAATTTTAATACAACGATTGAGGGGCACCTGGGTGGCTCAGTCGTTTGCCTCTTCAGCTCAGGTCAAGATCTCACAATTCGTGGGTTCGAGCCCCACATCGGGCTCTGTGCTGACAACAAGCCTGGAGCCTGCTTCAGATTCTGTGTCTCCCTTTCTCTCTGCCCCTCCCCTGCTCTCACTTTGTGCCTCTCTCTCTCTCTCTCTCTCTCTCTCTCTCTCAAAGATATACATACATAAATAAGCAAGCAAGCAATGATTGATAGCTGACTGAATAGATGGATCTGGATTGGCATAGATCTAAAACGTATTCTTCTTTACCCTCTGAATTTTTTATTTTAAATTGTAATTTCAGGGGTGCCTGGGTGGCTCAGTTGGTTAAGTGTCCAACTTTGGCTCAGGTCATGATCTCACGGTCCATGAGTTTGAGCCCCGCGTCAGGCTCTGTGCTGACAGCTCAGAGCTTGGAGCCTGTTTCAGATTCTGTGTCTCCCTCTCTCTCTGCCCCTCCCCTGTTCATGCTCTGTCTCTTGTCTCAAAAATAAATAAACGTTAAAAATAAATAAATAAATAAATAAATAAATAAATAAATAAATAAATAAATTGTAATTTCAGAACTACTTCAGAATATGAAAAATAAAATCACATAAACAATATCTACCTCATAAATATTGATCTTTTATTATCAGTTTGAATTGTTTACTTAAAAAAGAAAATATTACAAAAATGCATCTGAAGTACAGTCCCTTCCCAAGTATAACTTCCTTCCAGAGTTCCTATGTTTCTTCTCTGGATGTATTTTTATACTTTTCAATACATATGTATGTATACTTGATAGCACGTAATATATTGTGAGGAATTTTTTTAACTTATGTAAATGGTTTACTGTGTCTACTCTTTCAAATAGCCTCCTTTTAGTCATTGTATTTTGAGATGAATCCATGTTGGAACTTACAGATTTAGGTAATTAATTTTAACTTCTTTATCATTTCAGTGTTACAATTTATCATACCATTTTGTGCAGTTCTCTTTGCATGGACATACAGGTTTCCAGTTGACAGTGTTATATTGAGTACTCTTGGTCTCCTTGTGCAAATGTCACTTGTTTTTGTTTGTTTTACCAGATATATACATAGGACTTTAATGACTGAATCTGATAGTCTCTTGTCTTTTAGTGGGGAAATTTAACCTATTTTCATTTAGTGTAGTGATTATTTTGGAATAATTTCTTTGACCTTTTTTGTGTGTGTACATTTCTTTTTTCATTTACTGATTTAAAAATCATTCCTTCTAATTGTATATTTTAGTGTTACCCATAAGTTTTGAATATGCCTTTATGATTTCATAAAGTCTAAAGTGAATTATTCTTTCTATCCTCCTGAGTAACACAGGACCTTAGAAGTTTCTGCTCTGATGCCATCTTCCATGTCTCGGTTGTCGTGTTGAGTCCCAGCGTGTTCCAAGTTCCTGAACAGTCATCATCTTTACACTCTGGGGTTGCTCTTCTCTGTGCTATTGACCTGTGAAATTCATTCTTGCCTTTGAGTCTCAGTTTTCTTCTTCTGGAGTAGTTCTTTCCTGTGAAGACTAAACTCTTAGTCTCCGTTTGAGCATCATTTTATTTGTCTCTAAGCTTGAATAGTATTTTAGTGGGGCATAGAATTCTAGATTATTTTTCTTCAGCACTTTGAAGATTTATTCCAGGGAGGTCAGCTGCAGTCTTGTTTTTGTTCATTTGTAGGTAATCTTTTTTGTTCCAGGTACTTGTTAAGTTGCATGAAAAACTAAAAACAGTTGCCTGGGTAGCCCTCTGCTTTCATGTAACTCATTCAGGACTTGTGAGCCTTCAGTCCAAAAGTTTACATATTCCATGAGTTGAGGAAAGTACTTTGCCATCGTTTGCTAGATTCTGGCCTCTCCTCCTCTCTCTGCTGTTAGACACATGCTAGATAGTCCCAGACTCCACACATGCTGTCTTTTGAATATTTGTGCCTCTTTATCTCTGTCCTCTGCATTCTTCTGATTCACCCACATTTTCATTTGTGTCTCCTGTCTCATCCATCTATTGAGTTTTTAAGTTCAAATGGCTGTATATCATTCATTTCTGAAAGTTTGCCACTTGTCTTTTGTTTCACTCCATAACGTAGGAGCATCGCGGGTCTTTTTTTCTCTGTGATCGAGATATGACAGTTCTCTCCAAACTTAACCATTTGTTTTCAGCCACATCTGTGAGGTCATACCTCTGGGAATAATTATTAAATCTTCGTGAAATCTCTTCTTTGAAAACAAAAAGAGTTTGGTGTTCTGGATAAGCATCCCAAACTAGTTGTGCTGGGTGGGGTTATCTCAGGTAATGTGTCTTCCCCAAGTCAAAGATTTTAAAAGGACTTCGATGTAGGCAAACTTCCTCCTTTCTGAATAATGCGTTGGGGAGGGGCCTCACCTTACAGTTAGGCATCAGAGGTGATGCACTTGTTTTGGAGGGTTCTGTGCAGCTTTTCTGTGTATGAGTTTGTAGTGGGGGAGTGGGTTCTGTTTTTGTTCAGTTTGCTGCATTGCCAGAACCAGACGTCCGTACTTTTTTTTCCTTTGCATCTTCTTTTGAAGACTTCTGATGCTTCTGATGCTTCTTTATTGGAAAGATGAAAGAAGTTTGCGAGATGGGTGTTCTGCTTGTGTCTTCTGACCTCTCTGTAATTGTGGGGTTGACACTGTTGAAGCAGCTAGGCAAGCACCTGACAGCCTGTTCCTCCCAGGGCTCTGGCTTTGAAGGTCCTGATAGAACCACAGAGCAGTTGCTTTGGAAACACTATATTCTAAACTGTCTTGTTTTTCTTTCCCTTCAGGCTTTCCTAAAATAGAAATAATATTGTGGGGAAATAGGATTTGGAAAAACACTGAAAAGACCTGGTAGTTGATCATTGAATTTTATTAAAAAAAAAAAAAAAGATTTTGTTTACTAAAGTACTTTGAAAACAATATTTACTATTCTGCTTTTCTCATTTAACAGAGGTATAGAGAAGTTCAATCATCTGGTGAGATTAATACTTCTCAGAAAGGCCTAATGATTGCCATAAAATAGTTCTCACTCTCGGTTCCCCTGCAATAGAAGCTCTTTGCTCAGAAGGAAACTTATCTCAATGAGTGGAAACACCCCACACAGTTATGCACCCTCAGTTGATCTGGCACTGCCCTGAGAGAATGCCTTATATTGGGCAAATGGAGAAAAGGATGCAGCCTTCCCTTCACTTCCCACACCCAGCAGAAAGGGGAGGATTACCTGCCAGTTGAGAGCAAGCTTTGGAGTTGGTCCAAAGCCAGGCCTGACACCTCTAAACTGACCCCACAAGCCTTTGGTGTAACTTGGCCTGGCGGCCTGGTGGCATGAGAAAACACATTACTTTACAAATCCTCAACCAAAGCAGACTTAATCTGCAAAGCAAGAGTTGGTAGATGGAGAGATGGAGATCTCTCTTTAAATTATTCAAAGGATGCCCTGGCTGGGGCTTCTGTAACAGGAGGGGCAACACCACCTCAGGCCTACTCATGGGCTTTCATGCTCTGGAAGCAGAAGGAGCAAACATCTGGCTAGAATCTTGGCAAAGATTTATATAGGTGCCTGCCTTACGCCAGGTAGTGGGCTAGCTCATTGACTGTTCATCACACTGCCACTGCCCTCTCTGTGGACGGAGACTTCCCAGGTAGGCCTGGGATTC
Organism: Herpailurus yagouaroundi; assembly: GCF_014898765.1. Taxonomy (NCBI): domain Eukaryota; kingdom Metazoa; phylum Chordata; class Mammalia; order Carnivora; family Felidae; genus Herpailurus; species Herpailurus yagouaroundi. The sequence continues at coordinate 19,137,397 of NW_024412394.1, read as the reverse complement.
AGGCCTGTGCCTTAAACCATTGTGCACCACTGTCTCAGGATGCTGAGTTTTAGCTTGAGGTCTTGCTCTCCCTAGCCACTAACATCCCCATGAAATATAAAATGAGCATTTCTGGCTGTATATGTGAAAGCAACTTAGTAGAAACCACTCCTCAGGAGGCCTGAAAAGTGAGAGAAAAGGACTACCAGCTTAAGAGGGCAGGGTGTAGGGTTCAGGGAAAAATGCCAGACCTACCTATTTTGGGTTTGGATGAGGACAAGCTGTTACTTTGTGCTTTGTTCTGAAGACTTTTCTAGTGTATAGAGCCTGTCCTTATGACTTAAGAGTATTTCATTCAGCAGTAACCCAAGGGTGTTTCTGGTAATAAGGAAAAAAAAAAAAAAACTTTTGGAAGTTATGAGTGTGAATTATCTTAAGTGGGCATCCTTATAGTCCGGACTGAAAGATTTTAAATTCAAGGCCACGTGCTTTGATCTGACCCTATTTCATAATAGCACAGCCAAGAGCAACTAGCCAAACCCTGGAAGAAATAGGTACTTTGAATTTTGGAGTAGCTGGTGGTTAATTTAAAACCAAACCACTGCTGAAGTAAAGATGCAGGTAACAAGTCTGCTTTTCCAGAGAATTCTTCATGGGTAGAGCACCCCATCGTGCTCTTATTAAGGATTGAACTCCCGTTTGAGATTGCAAGTGAACTGAGAGCCAGAATTCTGGGTGCCTGGTGGTATCACCAAAAAGTTGTGTGACCTTGGGGCACCCATATCACTTCTCATCTTTGTTTCCCTATTGAAAACATGAACTTATACACAAATCTAAAAAACACACACTTGGACATTCACATGGAAACCATAAAAACTATGAACATGTCAACCACACACTTGGTGTTGCTTAGAAATGCCCTTTGGGTCCTATAGATGCAATTGAATTCCAGTAAGGACAGTCTCTAGTCTCATTGTCTTCTATTGGATGGATGTCTGCTTGGGGGTAATGACCACACAGCTTACCAAACCCCTATCACTAAAAGCAGCCAGCCCTTTTGGAAAAGGGTTATCTTGTGGCTCTGACATCTTGGAATATTGGGGTGAATGGCTGATCATGGCCACCCAAGAAGACATTCTTCTGCTTATTCTTTAAATGTTAAATGACCTTGTTTCTTGAGATGCTTTGGTGGCATTCCAGAAAGTGCTCTGGAAGTGGTTATCACGCTAGAGGTTATGCCTCATTTGTGGCTAACTGTGGTGTTAGATGAGAAAAGTCACCTCTCTCAATATTAGAAATGATTAACTCCACGAAGTGAATCATCCAGACCTAGCTGTGCTATTCACCTAACTTTTCTTCTTTAAATGAAAAGATGCATGAAACCACCTTTGGTTATTGAATTTGTCTCCTAAGAAGAAAAAGCTTCTAGCTCAGCTTTAATTATAGCTCTTTCCATGCTCCTGGCTTAATTAAAGTTTGCCTTACTCCAAGGAAGGGGAAAGCACATATGGTTTGTAGTAGTGCTATTTGTATTTTGATTACTTGGGAAAAGCCAGGTAAATAACGCACACTGTTGCTCTTTGGAGTAGCTGTACTGTGCAGGTAGTGGCAAGCTGTGCGTTGTGGCCACTTTTTCATTGAGGTATAGTCCCGCCCTCTTTTGAGCTGATTCCCAGAAGCCCAAGACAGAGAGACCTACCCTTACTTTCAGTGCCTCACCTTTGTCCAGCCTCCTGGGCCCTCTCACTTTGCAGTGTCTGCAGCAGTGTGTCAGATTTCTGGGGAACTGACCAAAGCAGCTCTCTGGAAAGAAGCCAGACCTGAGCCCTGAAGGGAAGTGGTAGCTAAGGTGACCTTGACTAGAGCATTGTCTCCTCTGATATGTTCCTAGTGGAGCTGGAGGGAATAGCCTTGAAAACCCCATGCTGTTTCCCTCTGATGGGGGATGGAGGGAACAGAACCTTCTGGCACTGGCCCATTTTATGGAGAATTGCTGAGAGTCTTATGGAGAAACTTTAAGTCAGGTGCTTGGTCCTCGTGTGTTAAATTATTCTATCCCTTCGAACGCAGAGGATACTTGAGAATTCAACTTTCGATATCCCCCCACTATGACATTTGATGGGGACTGGTTTTTCCATCTTGTGAACAGAAGAATTCAGACGAATATTGTCAAATTCAAGTTTCACTAAAATACTTTGTTTCAATTTCTCCATTTGCAAATGACATCTTTTGGGGTTTGGGGTTTTTTTGTTTTGGTGGGGGTTTTTTGGCTATGAATAACACATTAGGCCTCAATTTGAGGGGCAAAAAGCCATGGCTTGACCTCTTTATCATTCGTTTAGCAAATATTTATTCAGCACCTCTAGTGTACAAGTCCCTGGGCTGGGTTCTGTGGATGCAGGAGCCACAGTCCCCACCTCTGTGAGCTTACCAAAGGGAGCAAAACAGACCCTTTAACAAAGGGCTGAAAGGAGGAGCATATGAGCACATACCACAAGCTCACAAGGGTGAGTTTAGAGGAAGAAGGATAGACTTCAGGCTGGAGTGCTCAAGCAAACGATCACGAAGAGAATTTTAACCAAGCTTTGAAGGTAGATAGGATTTTTAGAGCTAGAGATGGGGGTACCTGGGTGCAGACAGCACTCAGGTTGAAAAGAATAAGCTCATGGTCACTGCTAACTTCATTGTGTTTGTCCCATGTGCCAGCTTGGGTAGGATAAGCATTTGTACACTCCATGCATCTCATTTATTTCTCAGGGCAGCCTGAAGAGGTGGGACTGCTATTTTTGTCCTGTTTGGGGAATGAAGAAACAGGTGTATAGAGATCGACATACTTTGTCTAAGGTCACCTAGCTAAAATGTGGGATGCTAGGATTTAACCTCCTCCTGGCTAGTGCCCAAACCTGTGCTCTGTGCCCTTGGCCATATCGAGGTGGGTGAGGAGTGGTATGCTTGGAGAAGGAAAGGGGTCTGACTTTAGGTCAGGGAGCAGGGGAAGTCAGCTTGGGGGAGTGTGTGGAAGAACGTGAATGCTTTGGGATTGGGTTCTGAAGGCACTGAGAGTCTGAAGGGTTTTAAACCCAGAATTCAGTGGTTTGGGAGACCCTGGGGCCCCAGTGGAAGTGCTGAGTGGCAGTGGTGAGCAAGGGAGAGATGCCTGGTTGGCAGGGAGTCTCTACTAGGAGATCAGGATGGCGGGCCCCGGGGCAGTTTGAAATGGCACTGGACGGATGAGAGCTTCTGGTTGGTGTACCTGCTTCACGTTTCAGTGCTGGGGAAGTTCATCCACCCAAGACCTGAAGTTCTTGAGCTTCTAGAGATGGTGGGTATTTTAGATAAGGATACTTTCCCCCATTTAAAGGAAAAGGGACAAATGGAATTTTAAGGTAATTAGTTTAAGGAGCAAGGCAATCCAACCTGGCTGCCTTCTGAAAGACATTTTGAAAGAAAGGCATGTGTCCCTTCTGCTGGAGTTAACAGACCCTTCCTCAGTCAAAGTGGCTGCAGGATTACAGGGAAGGATTAGTCCTCTTCTTCCTCAGAGAGAGAGCTCTCTTGCTTTTCCCCTCTACCTCCAAGGCAGGCATTCATGGATGCAGCCATCTTTAATTTTGTGCGCGTGCGGGCACGCGCGCACACGCGCGCGCGCACACACACACACACCCCATTCTGATCTCAAGTTGGCAAAAGCAAGCCAACCCAGGGTATCTCAAGACACTATAAACCAAAATAGTAGCTGGAAAACAGTGATGGTAGGTCCTAGAATTTTAAATTAATAAGATGCTAAAATTTCAAAAATATGTCCTAGCTACATGAGGACACTGTTTATAAATTTCAGTAAGGCTATCGTTGTAAATGTATCTTTTAAATGGCATAAATTTATCTTCATGAAGAACTTTGCTGTATTGTCCTTACTTTTTATCATTTTCAGGAGTCCTGTGAAAATCTCATCAAGAACCATTAGTTCCTTTCTGTATCGTCCAGCCACAGAAGAGAATTCATTGGTTCTTTCAGGGGGTCAAAGGAAAGGCAGCAGCTCTTCTGAGGGCACACATGCCAACACCACTGACTCCCAACCCCTCTTGGGGTTCAGGCTTTGTGTCTTGATTCTTGGAACTTGAAATAAGGTCTGCATGTGGTGTGCTTCACTGGCTGTGACTTAAGAGGACAATAGACCTTATAAATTACCTTGTGGATGTTGGTTTTTCAAAGATAGTGCAGTGTAGGGGCACCTAGGTGGCTCATTCGGTAGGCATCCGACTTCGGCTTAGGTCATGATCTCTCATTCTGTGAGTTCGAGCCCCGCATTGGACTCTGTCCTGACAGCTCAGAGCCTGGAGCCTGCTTCAGATTCTACGTCCCCCTCTCTCTCTGCCCCTCCCCCAGTCACACTTGGTCTCTCTCTCAAAAATAAATAAACATTAAAAAATTTATTTAAAAGATAGTGCAGTGTAGTTTGTGTGTGGTTTATTTTTTTTAAGTCTTAACATAGAAATTGTAGAAAGTTAGAACCTTTAGAGATAATTTAGTCCAACCTCATCTTTTTACTTTAAAGTACCCAGGGCCTGAGGAACTCAGCAGGCTCGTCTCAGGTCCTGGGCCTTGGTGGATAGGATAGCAGCCTAGCTAGCCCAGCGCTCCAACCTTTCGCTTCCTAATGCAGACTCTTCATCTCATAATGATGCCTCCCTCGTGTGTGCTCCACACCACTGTGCTGGTCTTTGGCCACGAAGACCATGTTAATGCCTGATGCTTTTTTATGTATAGACAATGACAAAGCCAGAAAGCAAACCACAGAAAGGAAGTTAATAGGAAAAAAAGCAGTTTCTAAGCTGGGTGTCCAGTGAGAGTGCAGTGGCCACACCCACTACCGACATTTCTGAGGTCAGACTGGGTGGAAATTTAACCGTTTGTCTTCAGGCCCTTGTCATCCTTCCTGGCTCACCCACCGTGAAACCCGTGGTTTCCACTCCTAGTTGCATGTTGAAAGAGCTTGAGAGCTTTGTAAAAGGCCCCTCAAGATTCTGGTTTAATGATCTGGGGCGAGGCCAGGCATTAGTTTTTAGAAACTCCCCAGGTGATCCTGTTATGCAACTAGAATGGGAACCACAGCTTTGAGCCGGTGGTTCTCAAACTTTAGCTACATCAAAGTCACCTGTAAAACAGCCTGTTACCACACCACTGGGCTTTACACCCAGAAATTTCTGATTCAGTAGGTCTAGGGTGCGGCTTGTGGTTTTGTTTTTCTAACAAATTTCTGGCAGATACCGATGCTTCTAGGTTAGGGACCACACTTGATAAACCACAGTATTAGATTCTCCAAAGGTCTGTGATCATGACTCTGAAGCCCTATCTTGATGATCTGCCCCCAGAGTTTTGATTTTGAAGGTCGAGGGTAGGCTCAAGAATTTCCATGTCTTGTAAGTTCCCATGGGATGTGAATGCAGCTGGACTGGGGAACACACTTTGAGACCCAAGGCCAGTTTTTTATGCTGGATACCAGATGAAATCAGGCACGAGGCAGGCCACCACATTTGTACCCATCTAGTGCCAGTTGGCCACCAGAGAGAAAGTCACCAGGAAAACTCAAGGTCACCATAGGCTTTGGGAGGAAGCAGTGAGCTACAGTTTACCTGGACAAGGAGTAGCACCCCGTAGGTGTTTGTTTAGAACATAGTGTGGGGGCACCTGGGTGGCTCAGTTGGTTGAGCGTCCAACTTCTGCTCAGGTCATGATCTCACAGTTCATGAGTTCAGGTTCCACTTTGGAATCTGTGATGACAGCTTAGAACCTGGAGCCTGCTTGGGATTCTGTGTCTCCCTCTCTCTGCTCCTCCCCTGCTCACACTCTGTCTTTCTCTCTCTCAAAAATAAACAAACTTAAAAAAAAAATACTGTGGACATGCACAGGTGTTCAAATTAAATCTCTTCTCTGGACATTACAGTGGATCCTTAAGTCTCATCTAGACCAGGTGTCCTCACTGTGTACAGATGAGGAAACTGAGGCCCTCATACTGAACTGGTGATACCTGGAGCTTGCAGCTCAATTCTGGGGTCCTTTCTGTGACACTGTGGAGGTCTGCTTCATGGACCCAGGGGATGATCAACAGGAAATAATGAAGGCGAGGCTTACTGAATGATCCTAGGTTTTACAGCACCGGTTCTGGGAGTGTGGTCTCTAGACCAGCACCATCCATATTGCCCGGGAACCTAGGAATTCTTGGACCCCACCCCAGGCCTACTGGATCAAAAACAATCCCCAGTGATCCTGTTTTAACACACCCTTTCAGGGATTCTGATGCCCCAAAGTCAAGTTTGAGAAGCCCCTGGTTTAGGGAAGGGCTGAGGCTGCCTGGTGGGCAGGACCCAGAGAGCCTGCCACCAAGCTGGTCGAGGCCTTGTGACAGCCTGGGGAATTGAAAATTGTGGAGAGAGCCAGCTTGGTAAGGCAGCACCCTGGAGTGACTCCCAGTTCACCCTTTGTGAAATTGAGACTTAGGTCATCTAAACTTCCCTTTGTCCACACTCCCTGTCATCCTGATTTTTGCTCAGGAGCAAAGAGCAGACTTGCCTCAGCCAGCCCAAGGTCAGTTGTCGCAAATTCAGAAACTAATTGAAGTTTAATTGAGTAGGGCTTTATATGTTCTGATATTGTTGGTGATTGGCTTTTTCTGTTTTTTTTTTTTTTTTATTGTTTGTTTTAGTTAGTGACAGGAGTATGGGAAGGCAGGTACAACTTCTTCTGTCAGGGCACACGCAGCGCAGGAGAAGCAGATATGAAGGTATGGTCTCTCTTTTTTTTAATAGTTTTTCTTTTTAACAAATTGTACAAAAAACAAAAAGTTCATGACTTCACTGCCCAAGGTAATTCCTACTGACATTTTTAAAAGAATTTTTTTTAACATACACATGGTATGAAAATTAGAACAACATGAAAGATTTAAGATAAAAACTACAGTTTCATTTAGTAAAATTGAGTCCTATTAATTTTAGTTTCCAGGTGGGGGGGAAACGCATGCATTTCACAGCATTTATATAAACAGGATCTTATGAATAATGCCTTAAATGCTATAATCATTCCTCAGAGTGCCCTGGGAGAGTGGTCTATTTGTACATTGTGACTTCCACTCTGAGTGTTTTACATAAAAGCTGCTGCTATATGTTCAGCATGGCAGTCCTTCCGCTCCTTAAAACTATTTGATGGGGCACTTGGTGGCTCATTTGGTTAAATGTCCGACTCTTCAGCTCAGGTCATCATCTCAACATGTCGTTTTTTTTGTTCATCTTGGAGGATGTCAGTGGTTCTTTTAAAATTTTTCCCTGTTGTCATTTCAAAGCTCCTCGCCCCCTGCCCCCACCCCCAGTATTCTTTAGTTAGCGATGCTCTCCAAATGACCAGAGCTCCTAGCTGCTGAACGACTTGAGCCAGTGGGGCTTTGAGTGAACCTGGGATTCTGAGATGTTAGTAAAACATGTCAGGGGTGATATTCCAGAGAAACATTGATGACCTCTTTCTCTTAGATTATCCGTGTCCTCTGGTGGTACTATTTTTCCAAGCTCATCGAATTCATGGACACCTTCTTCTTCATCTTGCGGAAGAATAACCACCAGATCACGGTCCTGCATGTCTACCACCATGCCTCCATGCTGAACATCTGGTGGTTTGTGATGAACTGGGTCCCCTGTGGCCACTGTAAGTCTTACATTGAGGCGGGGTCTGGGAACAGGTGCGAGCAGAGGGCTGAATTAAAACCAAGGCTTTTAGAGAAGGTGCTGCCTCTGTAGATTTCTAGGTCAAGCATTTGAACTTTGTGTCTGAGTTGCTTTCATGATAGTGTGGCTGTGCACTCATTGAGCTGATAGAACCTTTTTCTAGCTAATAAACCATCCTCTGCTAACTTGGCAAAGTGAGGGAAAGACCAGATTTCCAGCCTGGGGCATATTAATAAATAGGGACAGTGTCCTCTGTCATAGAGGGCAGCTGTTCCAGGTAATTTCTAGTCCTTGTTTCTCTACAGTGTGGAAGGTGTTTGACTGATACAGGCAGGCCAAGAAGACAGAAGCACACCCTTGAGGGAGTACCAGGGAGTAAGACTACTGGTGAAGCACAGATTTAGCTGAGGGGCACCTAAGAAGTCTTGCATATATGCTAATACAATGACCCTCCCAAAGCATCTTCAGGGGCAAGCACCAGCATTTGAAGTAAATGCTCAAAGAAGGATGGGTGTTGTTTTTAGAAAGCTTATGGTCTGAAGTCTCATAATTTTCAGAGATTAAATTGCCACCATTAGATTTAGCTTGGGAGTTCTAACACATGTTCTGATCAAAATTTCTGCCATCCGGCACTGAGGAATTTGAGAACCTTTGGGTCTATTCATGTGTTTTTTCCTAGGATAGCACTGACCTTGATTAATTCGGCCCACCAAGGTTCACGCAGTCATAGAATTTTAAGACTAGAAAGGGAACTTGCCAAACTCAGCTCCCTTTGGGTTTGGGAGAAATGGAGATAGTAGAAGGTTTGGTAGAGCTCAGGTTCCAGGGCCCCCTCTCATGTTTTTTTTTTTCTTTCCCCCACCATCACATCTTATGGCTCGGGATTAATGACTTAACTTTCTAATAGAAACAGTGTCTCATTGCATTTGAAGAGTGGGTTACATTTTCAAAGAACTGGCAGGATGGTGGATTTTAACAAGCCCCGCTGGGCCCATGAGGAACAACCACAGGAACTGCAGGTGACTGGCCCAAGGTCACACAGCCAGTTACTGTACTAGCCAGGAGTAGAAATGCACTCCCTGATCCCAGTCTTGTGGACCGCGGCTCATGGGAAAGCTGGAGAGCTCTGTTGTGTTTCCTGCTGTGGAGGAGGAGGACAGTTTAAAAAAAGAATTGGTGATTCTACTGGAATTTAAAAATCATGCGATAAAAGAGGAGTCTTTTGTCTCTAAGGAACTAGACTCTGGATTTTATTACTGAAAAAAAAATATGTATATATAAACACACATATATGTGTGTGTAGGCCTTCCAAGGCCTCTTCAAACCTAAGCACGTGTATCAGACAACCAGCTGTGAACATACTGCTCGTCGGCTCCCTTCCCCAGGCCTTCAGCACAGCAGTCTGAGGCACTTGGGCATGTAAAGAAAAGCAGCTAGGTGATAGGAGTCTGGCGACAAAACCATTTGGTGCCAGAATGGGGTGGCGGCCTCCTGACTCTTGTATTCAGTGCCTCCCTGGCAGCTCCAGCTGACTCTGGCCTTAAAGCATCCCAGTAGCTGCCTGCCCAAGTGCCAACTGAATTCTGAGTACAGGTCCGTGAAGTGCTTATTGCTGCAGTATCTGCCAGCCCCTATTTGAAAGCATCTTTTTGGGGGATTTGAAAAGAATTTTGGATTTTTTTTTAACTTGTTATGTGTAAAAGACTGATGCATTCTCCTTCCCAAATCCCCTCTGTTCTTTCAGCTTATTTTGGTGCCACACTTAACAGCTTCATCCACGTCCTCATGTACTCGTACTACGGTCTGTCATCTGTCCCTTCCATGCGCCCATACCTCTGGTGGAAGAAGTATATCACTCAGGGCCAGCTGGTACGTAACTCTCCCTCCCAGGACTCTCCTCCCAGGACTCGGTGGCTCCTCCCACCTCTTCCTGGCTGTATTGTTATTTAATAGCCTCTAGGGGGCGCCTGCGTGGCTCATTCGGTTAAGCGTCCAACTTTGGCTCAGGTCATGATCTTGCAGTTTGTGGGTTCCAGCCCCACATCAGGCTCTGTGCTGACAGCTCAGAGCCTGGAGCCTGCTTCAGTTTCTGTGTCTCCCTCTCTCTCTGCTCCTCCCCTGCTCATGCTCTGTCTGTCAAAAATAAATAAACGTTAAAAAAAAAATTAAAAATAGGGGCGCCTGGGTGGCTCAGTCGGTTAAGCACCCGATTTCGGCTCAGTTCATGAACTCGCGGTTTGTGAGTTGGAGCCCTGCGTCTGCCTCTGTGCTGACAGCTCAGAGCCTGGAGCCTGCTTCCGATTTGTGTCTCCCTCTCTCTCTCTCTCTTCCTCCCCTGCTTGCGCGCGCGCGCACACACACACACACACACACACACTCTCTCTCTCTCTCTCTCTCTCTCTCTCTCTCTCTCTCTCTCTCTCTGTGTCTCTTTCTCTCAAAAGTAAATAAAGATTAAAAATTTTAAAAACTAAAAATAAAGTAATAGCATCTAACATGTGCCTCTCGCGCCCTTTCTTATTTGATCCAGTTAAACTACTTGCAGAGAGGAAAATTTTCTTAATTTTAATTGGTGAGGAAATTGTGCCTGTGGGCACACAGCTAATTGGGTTGTAGAATGAGAACTAGAATCTAATTTCCTGACTTCAAGTTAGGCCCTTTGTCCTTAGTTTGTGCACAAAGTGTGTGTGTGTGTGTGTGTGTTTGTGTGTGTGTGTGTGTGTGTGTGTGTGTTTCCAGGGGTTTTAGAAGGAGCTTGGAGGGCGAGGTTGCAGGAGTCCCAGCTACTTGTAGCTGTTAGGCAGTGAGGATGTCTGTGAAGGCAGGTGCCAGGTGACCTCTCAGCCCCCGTGTAGCAAAGCACCTATTGGTGAGAATGGCACCTGCTGTGCTTCAGATGACAGCTTCCTTCCTGAGATTCACCACACCAGGGCAACTGTTGCATTGGTGGTTTTGTCTCACCATCCATTGTTAAGCTTCCCCGAGCTGTCAGCATATTACAGACGCATACTTCTCTCCCCTTGTGAATTCTTTCGTGAACTAATTATTAATATTACTACTAATCTTAAACACTGACATTTGTTGAGTCTATGTAAGGAAGCAGTTTTACGTGGACCATTCCAATAGTCTCATTTCATGTTGTTATCCCCATCTTGAGGATGAGGATGCTGAGGCAATAGGCCAATGCTAGCTGATTGAGGGTTTAGACATTAAACCCTTAGCCCTAGCCCTGCCCTATCAACACATTTTTCTAAAGAAACCAAGCTGATTCCAATCTTTCCAAGTCAATTATGATTTTCCAATATTTAAAAATAATCTGGCAAAAAAAAATCTGAGAAGATGGTCTGAACTACTTATGTGTTTGACATTTCATTATCACCTCTTTGCCAGCTGCTCTGCAGTCCTTGTTAATTTTTTCAGTCACCTGTGAGAAGGGATAAGTGTTCTTTAACCTTCTTGTTACACTTGAGAAGTGATGCAGAAATTGATTTATACCACCCAGCCCTGGCTACACAGAAGCAGCATTTAAAGAACAGACTGGGAAAGTTCGTTCCCCATTTAAGCTCTGCCCTTTGAAGTAGAAGATTGCACTCAGTTTACTTAGATTTAAGCACCACTCCTAGTTATTTCTTAGCCGGGAATACTTAACCTTAAAAAAGAGAAGAAGGGAAAAAAAAAAAAACAGTTCTACATAAAAACCCTGGGAGCTGGGATATGTGGTGGACAGACAACACCCTTCAGGAGCCACATCTCATTTTCACTCCTTTTCCCTGTTTCTCCAAGCAATTCCACATGCTTTTCAAGATTTATTCATCAGAAATTATCTATGGACTTAGCACTAAATCCTGATAGAAGTTCAGACCAGCCTTCTTCAAACCCAAATGGTACATGGATAAGGAATCAGAAGAGTGTCCAGTGGGATTGCATATCCCACAGAGATAACACTGTTATCTTTAAACATACACCCCCCACACCCTTCCTTTCTCCCTTAAAAAGGTAAAGCAAACAAAAAAATATCTTTCATCTCTATGAGGCACCTGGGTGGCTCAGTCAATTAAGCATCCAGCTCTGGATTTCTGTTCAGCTCATGATCTCGTAGTTCGTGGGTTCGAGCTCTGCTTTGGGCTCTGTGCTGACAGTGTGGAGCCTGCTTGGGATTCTCCCTCTCTCTCTCTCTCTTTCTGCCCGTCCCCCACTTGCTCCCTCTCAAAAATAATAAGTAAACATTGTTTTTAAATACCTTGCATCTCTCTATACAGGGTCCCTAAAGTTTGTATGTGGCGGGGGGATTAAGTTTTCATTTCTTTACCCAGCTTCATTGAGATATAATAAGCTTGTAGCATTGTATGAAGTATATGGTATAATGATTGGATATATGTATGTATTGTGAGATGATTAGGACAATTAAGTTCAATTAACCTCTAGAGTCACTATACATAGCTCCAGTTTTTTTCTTGCTGTGAGCACTTCTAAGATCTACTCTCTTTTAACAGCTTGCGTATGTACAATATGGTATTTTTAACTATTCTCTGCATTTTTTTTAATTTTACTTTAGAGAGAGAGCATGCTTATACATGTGCATGTGAGTGCAAGCAGGGGAGGGGCAGAGATTGAAGAAGAGAATCCCAAGCAGGCTCCATGCTGTCTGTACAGAGTCCGACATGAGGCTTGAACCCATGAACCATGAGACCTTGACCTGAGCTGAAATCAAGAGTCCAACGCTTAACTGACTAAGCCACCCAGGCATCCCTATGTTCTGAATTAGACAAAAGGTGATTGAAGTAGCCTGGAAGGGGAGAAGAATATATATAAGACAAAGGCACAGGGTCCCTGGGTGGCTCAGTGAGTTAAGCTTCTGACTCTTGGTATTGGCTCAGGTAATGGTCTCACAGTTCATGGGTTCGAGCCCTACATCGGGCTCTGCACTGACAGCCTGAAGCCTGCTTGGGATTCTCTCTCTTCCTGTCTGGGGCCCCCCCCCCCCCCCAATAAATAAATAAATAAATAAATTTTTTTTTTTTAAGACAAAGGCAAATATATAGTGTAGGATAAATTTATGTATAAATGTATGCATAGTGTTTATGAAGTGACTGACTTCTGCACCAGAAAGGCCTGTAAGTATTCATTCACAGACTGAGGAGTGCTGGATGGAGAGCCAGTCTGGGGTGGCACTGTGTCCATGGGCCATGGCTGATCAGCTGTATCCCCTCTCTCCCATCAGCTTCAGTTTGTGCTGACAATCATCCAGACCAGCTGCGGGGTCATCTGGCCGTGTTCGTTCCCTCTTGGGTGGCTGTACTTCCAGATCGGATACATGATCTCTCTGATTGCTTTCTTCACAAACTTCTACATTCAGGTAAATCTCACTTTTCTGTGGCCTTTGCTAAAAAGCCCCTCATCTGTTCATTTCAGGGGGCCATCATAACACGTGGGACCCTTGCTGTCACAGTGGCAGGGCAGCCCCTGCCTACAGGAGGGGGACTCCTGCCAACATAGGAGATGCTGAAATCTGTCCCAAACCTCCAGAGGGCTCCATCTTTGGAAAGAGGGCTCGGGATTCACGTGGGAAAACAGAGCTGTTGAATAAGCTCCGTGTTGGATTGCTCAGGGCCCCCTGCAGACACGTGATGGGTGATTTCAGTCAGTCTCACAGCCCTAGTGCTCAGAACTTTGTGATGAAATTAAATGTCCAAAGAAATTTCCCTCACAGCTCTCAGCTGTAGATAGAAATCTGCCTCTTTGTCCCAGTTTTCTCACACGTCCACTGCTTGGGTTTGGGGGCTCAGTTCATTCCCAAGTGCATGATGTGAGGTAAGTTTTACTCACAGAAGGGTCCACTTAGGGTAAATTGTCTCCCGTGGATCACTTGGTGGCTCCCTGCCACCCCTGGATGACGTGTGTTCCTGCTCCCGTGCAGTGCCTGGTTCTGGGCAGGCACCAGAGGTCGGGAGCAAGGGCAGAGGCCATGGATGTGGAGGCAGTAAAGCCCAGTCCGTCGACCAGCCACCTGGGGGCTCAGCCCCTTCCCTGTGCCCACAGGCACCTTTCTTCACACACCCCTGCACATGGTGTGTATGAGTGAGCTCGTGAGCAGACCTTGAAGATAAGAGATGTGAGTGACGGGAGAGCTACTACTACAGAGAGGGAGAAGCTGGTGTGGCCTTGTAACCTTGATAACCTGCCATCCGGATACAGACAGGGCGAAGCCAAATAGAGCGCAAATTGAATTTTCTACTTAATTTTTAGAATAGCACTTATATCGCAGCCTATACCTCCCTGAACTTACCTCATGCTACGCCTCAAAAAAGAAAAAGTGATTAAAACCGGTGGCAAAAAATGTACCCAGGGTCGCCTGACTGCAGACCTCGTGGTATTGGATGCTAGCAGGAAACTAGGTTGGAGTTAGGGAAGCAGGGCACCCCCATCCACCAGCAGAGCACCCATTCACACGGCCTGTCTGCCCTTCTTCATTTCAGACTTACAACAAGAAGGGGGCCTCGCGGAGGAAAGAGCACCTGAAAGACCACCAGAATGGGTCCGTGGCTGCTGTGAACGGACACACCAACAGCTTTTCTTCCCTGGAAAACCATGTGAAGCCAAGGAAGCAGCGCAAGGATTGAAGCGGAAGAGTTGAAGACCTCCAAAACCCATCGTCTGATTGTAAGCACAGTATGAGTTGTGCCCGATGCTCGTTAACAGCTGCTGTAACTAGTCCGGCCTACAATAGTGTGACTCATGTAGGACCTCTTTCATCAGTTCAAAACCCCTAGAATACCCATACAGATTATACACGTAGGCATAAGATTTTTAACATTTCTGGGCTCTCACCAACCCTGCGCTAGACTGTGGAGGGCGTATTATTGTAGTATACGACACTGCTGTTGCCTTATTAGTTATAACATGATAGGTGCTGAATTGTGATTCACAATTTAAAAACACTGTAATCCAAACTTTTTTTTTTTTACTGTAGATCATGCATGTGACTGTAAATTTGTACAATGTTGTTACAGTAGAAAAACACACATGCCTTAAAATTTAAAAAGCAGGGCCCAAAGCTTATTAATTTAAATTAGGATATGTCTCAAGTTTTTATTCATTTTTAATAGCTCTGTTTAGAAAAATCAAAGACCATGATTTATTGAACTAGCGTGTGACACATAATGTCAAGTGACTTGTATATGTGAAATCAGAAATGGCACCTTCAGTTTTATAATATTGGCTTTAAATCAGGCAGGCTCAATTCTAGTGGAACAGTCAGTTTAACTTTTTAACAGATCTTATTTTTTTATTTTGAGTGCCACTATTAATAATGTAAAAAGGGAAGGGGGGCTCTAAAGCAGTTTTGATGAAACCTAAGTATATATTCTTTGTCTTCAAGATTTTAGGAAGTATGTAGGGCGAGTGGGACATTTAAAATATCTGAAGTGCTAAGTGTTTTTATACGGGAAACAACGCCCATTTTGCTTTCCACTCGTCAGAGGGAGGATGTACACTTTTCAAAAGAGATGATTGAATATTTACCATTTGACGGAATCCCATAGATGAACAATGGGGAACTAGTTGGCCAGGGTCCAAATTTGGATTGATTCCTGTGCTGCTGTCTGTTTTGACACAAACTTCTTTTAAAATGTGCCTAGCTTATTAAAATGAATAAACGGGGGGAAAAGGGACCTTAAAAAATTTTAAGGTAAAATTAAACAGATAGCTATAGCCTAAGAGAACTGGGAAATTGGATAGAGATAATTTGTTTAATGTAAATCTAATGGTATCTGTCATTTTTTTTTTCTGCTTAGAATCTAAAGATTTGTGTAGAACTGCTTATTTAAAAATAAGACTGCTTATCATAAAATCATGTCTATCACACTTGAGGCAGTGGTCAAACAAATAAGGACTATTGTGTGTGTCATTTTAAAGTGTTGAAATTTAGTCTCTGAATATCTTCTCCATTCGGGGAGAAAACAGTCATTGAACCACTCGTGACGCATCTGAGAAGGTCATCGACAATGTATAAACTAATTGTTGGTTTGATATTTATGTAAATATCAGTTTATCATGCTTTAATTTTGCACATCCATATTATAGGGAGCCGATTGGTTCTCTTCTTAGTCTTGTGGGTTTTCTGTTTGGAAGGAGTCACAGCATCTGTTTACATTTACCTTATCAAATCTAGAATGTGTATATTTGTAAATGTGTGTCTTCCTAGGTACTAGTTTGCGAATGTCTTTACATATTTCAATACAGAAACTATAACATTCAATAGTGTGCTGTCAAAGTGTGCTTTAGCTCACCTGGGTATATCCACACTGTTAAATAATGTCTGAACATTAATCATTAAAACATTTTTGATTACCTGTGCTCGCGTTTTACATTGTTTATATGCTACCAATTCGGACACATTGGAGGAAAATCCACTTTCTTCACCTTGTAGGAACTCACCCAGGTAGATGTAAATAATTCAGTGGGAAAGGTTATCCTGTTGCTCAGCTCACATGAGGACAGATCCCCATGTAGTGAGGCATGGTGGTCAGTCCCCACTAATGGTTTCCTCTCGGCCTTTTTCTGATGTCCCAACCAAAGGTCCCAGCTTTCTAAGCACACCCTTTCCCCCTACCCCCTCCCCTCCATGCCCCCCTTCCCCCTTTCCTCCCATCCTCCATTCCACCCTTCTCCCCACTTTCACCTCTTCCCCTACCAAAATTCTCCTCTTCCCCCTTCCTCCCATCCTCTCTCCCTCCCCACACCTTCAGGCGATTAGTTACTTTCCTAGGTCTAGACCAGAGGTCTGCACATTTTTTCTGTAAAGAGCCAGAGAATACAAATTTTACGTTTCGCAGCCCATGCAGTCTCTGCCACGACTTTCTATGCCGTTGTGTAGAGCAAAAGCAGCCATAGACAATACGTGTATGGATGGGCGTGGCTGTGTTCCAATAAAGCTTTACTTGCAAAACACAAGACCTGCAGCCGTAATTTGCTGACCCCTTCTCTAGAGTAATGAGAGCCCACCTTAGTCCCAAAGCCCTATCGCTTTCTTTGCCAAAGACCATTTTGTGTCCCCCAGTCTGACCTACAGATCCAACCATGTACACAGAGCACTGACATGTTCCTTCCATCCCCTTCATACCACATGGTCCCCAGTGTAGGCTGGAATCTTAGCTTTTTTTTTTTTTATTTTTTTTTTTTAACGTTTATTTATTTTTGAAACAGAGACAGAGCATGAATGGGGGAGGGGCAGAGAGAGAGGGAGACACAGAATCCGAAGCAGGCTCCAGGCTCTGAGCCATCAGCCCAGAGCCCGATGCAGGGCTCGAACTCACGGACCGTGAGATCGTGACCTGAGCTGAAGTCGGACGCTTAACCGACTGAGCCACCCAGGCGCCCCTGGAATCTTAGCTTTTGAATGCCTTCCAGCTTGTCAATATCACCTTAAAAACGTCATGTGAGACTGCATTCAGTATTTGGGATATCGTCTGAAAAATACAGAGGGCTATGGGGGTTTGGTGGTGGTGATTAGTCCGATCCTTGCCCTTCCCCTCTAAATCCAGAACACTTTGAAAAAAACACAAGACCTAGAAATCAGATGAACGAAGATCAAAATAGTTCATCTCACTGGAAAGACTGGCTGGGTGAAGCTAAGATTACAATAGGGCTTACTTATTACCCCGGCCGATAACCCTACTGACGTAAACTTAGCAGGGCTGGCTCTAGCACACCAGTGGTTTGTGGTATTTGTTGGTCTGGTGATGAGGTCATTAAAACATTTTGCATTGACCAGTAATTGACCCACCTTAACTCCAAGCTCCCCTTGCAGCGTCAGATTCTGTCCTGGTGACGTTGCCGTGCTGAGAAAGTATGTTCAGTGTATCTCCCAATCTCGGCCGCCAGAGTCACCCTCCTCCCCTCAGAGACGTAAGTGGGTAAGAGAGCAGAGCGAGGCCGCACCTGTTCCCATCCTTTTCTCTCTCTATAGGGAATTGGGAGGGCGGGAGGGGGTGGGGGAAGGGAGGATTCACATTTCCCTTCTTCTTAGCAGCCTTCCCATGTATGTGGAGGGGCAGTGCAGCCTCATGTGAGAAGCACAATGTGGAGGCCTAATTGCCTGGTTGGTGTTCTGCCTGTATGGCCTTTAGGCAAATACAACACAGAGCCCTTGGAACCACATCAAGCACAGAGTAAACTAAGTTGTTAGCTGTTACCTTCAAGACCCTGTTCACTCCACTCATCTCTTAAAACTACCACCTATTGGGGTGCCTGGGTGGCTCCATCGGTTAAGCATCCAACTCTTGATTTCGGCTCAGCTCATGATATCACAGTTGTGAGATCGAGCCCCATGTCAGGCTTTGCACTGGGCGCGGAGCCTGCTTGGGATTCTCTCTCTCTCTCTCTCTCTCTCTCTCTGCCCCCTACTCATGCCTTCTCTCTCTCAAAAAGAAAAAACTCGTTTTGTCATTTTTAACATTTTTTTGAGCTTCCTTTTCTGAGGAATAGGTGCCATAAATATGTTGAGTGCCGGCATATTCATGGCACTCACCCAAAGGGAGAAAGTTCCCAGGACTGATTTTTGCCATTGTTTTCATATAATGTCTGGACTCAGCTTGTGGTCTAAGGTTGTGCAGATGGCTCAGGCTCTGCGGTGGAAGTTGTAGGAGTAAGCCAACTGGAACCCAGTACCTGACGATATAGTGGTGGCAGAGAACCAATCACACGGTTGTCACTGAATGTCCCCTTTCCCAGATCATCCGGACTCATTGGGAGAGTGCTTGGTACAGAGGGCTGAGGGAGGTGTCCTGAGCAAACGGGGATCTGTGACATAATACTTCAGTTCCTAAAGAAGACTTTGTTGGATCGGGATCAAACATGCACATAGATGATTTCACAGGGTGGTTTGTGATGAGTGCCACGAGATGGATGTAAACCGGCCACTGTAAGAGCCCGGGGAGAGAGAACTTTTCTAACAAGGTGGTTGAGAAGAGCTCTGTGAAGGTGGGGGCTTAATCTGAGCCTTTGCAGACCATCTGGATTTAGGTAGGTGGTGGCTGAGGTTGCCTGAGAGAGACTGCAGGAGCAAATGAGCAGAAGGCTGAGCCAGTGAGGTGACACATGGCACCCAACTATTGATTGTGTGAGAGAAACTGCTTATTTTTTAAATAAGGTGAAGTGGGAAGAGGTTGGAATTTGGGTGTTCCCACTGATGACATGTGCTCAGAGTTCCCAGGGGAAGTAGTAATTATGCCTCGAAAAGATTATCCCTAGCTATGCCTCCTGCCCAGACGCCCTCCTCCTGCTCCCTGTTACTAGCAGTGCTGAGGCAGGGCCTGGCGGTGGTTATGATAAGACTTGGGACTCTCCTGTTAGTTATCAACTGATGGGAGCCTGTCCGTTGAGCAGATGCAAAGGGGGCCTCAACCCTGGTGACAGTTCTTTCCAGCCAAAGACCTAGCACTTGAAGTCTAAAAACCTTGGGGCACCTGGAGGAAGGATCACAGGTGGGATTCCATGATGGCTTGTAACAACTATGTTGCAACAATATGTTGTTGCAACTATGGCAACACGTATTACTACTGGCATTCTGTGTTCAAATGATAAGCATAGATGTGGGTTTCCCTTGACTGATGAATTTGATCATGCTTTAACCGATCTAGCCCTTTTCAGCAATGTCCCCAGTGAAACAGGTACCTGTTTGTAGCAAACCGTCAGTACCAGGTTCCAACAATCTCACACCCTCCTGTACTCCTTATCGGTTGTCAGTTCTTTGTAAAACTTTGTGACCAGGGGTTGTCAAAGCCCCTCCTGCCTGTTGATGGACCCATCCAGAGCTCATTTTACTGAGTAAAATGTATTAGAAGACCAAGGCCCAAAGTCATGCCATGCCCTTAACAAGAGAGCAGTCAGAATTCAAATATTAAGCTTTCCTAAGGGCTTCAGAAGAGAGAATTGTAGTGGCCCCAACCTAGACCCTAAATTCCACCCTTATTTTAGAACTGAGTGCAATGGGATATAAGTCTTAGGGTACAAAAGGCACTCTTACCTGTTCTAGAAGGGGTCTATGTATCTTTGGAAGTGACACAGTGTACATGTTAGAATAAAGGCTTTGCCATTTACTGTGCGATTGCAAGCATTACCTCGCTCTTCTGAACCTCAGTTTCCCCAACTGTAAAGAGAGATATAGATACCTAGCATAGATAGCTGAACTTAAATACAGAGATGAGGGGTGCCTGGGTGGCTCAGTCAGTTAAGCATCTGACTCTTGATTTCGGCTC
The DNA here is from genome assembly GCF_014898765.1 of Herpailurus yagouaroundi. Taxonomy (NCBI): domain Eukaryota; kingdom Metazoa; phylum Chordata; class Mammalia; order Carnivora; family Felidae; genus Herpailurus; species Herpailurus yagouaroundi. The sequence continues at coordinate 19,117,449 of NW_024412394.1, read as the reverse complement.
ATGTCGTGATCTCATGACTTGTGAATTTGAGCCCTGAATCTGGCTGTGCACTGACAGTGTGGAGCCTGCTTGGGATTCTCTGTCTCCCTCTCTCTGCCCTTTCCCCACTCATTCTCTCTGCCTCAAAAATAAATAAATAAACATTTAAAAAATTTTTATTGCAGAGATGAAATATTAAGTGTTTAGCATGGAGCCTTGCAGTAAAAGTCACTTATTACCAAGGATGAAAAGATCACATAGGTAAGTAAACAAGGAAGCATGCTGATCAATTCTGTATCCAATTTTAAATCTGTTCAATACAAATTATTTGCACTAAGCTATCCTTGGTTGAAGCTCAGTTATTAATAGCTCTTGGTGGGGCATCTAGGTGGCTCAGGTCATGATTTCATGGTTTGTGAGTTCGAGCCCCACATGGATGGGGGTCTCTCTCTCTCTCTCTCTCTCTCTCTCAAAAGTAAATAAGCATTAAAAAAAAAAAAAATCTCTTGGTAAGGGAACTCAAGTTTCTTAGGAAAATGGATGAATTGAACATCTTAAATTTAGTTGCCTCACAAAATGATATTAAGTAGGATAATAGTCTAATCTTAAGTGGTCACTCAAAAGTTATCTATTAATAGCACCAACTGGCATGAAATTCTGGTAGGATACATCATGATTTGCTGGGTCTTTCATGAATAAACGAGGGGGTTGTAGGAGCATTCTGGTCCCTTCCCTCTTAAACATTGTGTGATTGCAAAGTAGGACTCCTGACAGCCCGAATTTGCTTATAGCTCCTTGCCTTGTCAGGACATTGACACGTAAGGCAGAACATACTTGCTGTTCATCTCGAAGGTGAGACTTTGAACACACAGAGCACGATACAAGGAATACTATTTGGCTCTGTGGGACCATAGACTGTAAGGCCTTCCCTATGTATCTCAACACTTCTTAAGAAAAGCAGCCTGGATTTAATATAGCAACATTTTGTTTGGGCTCTTTTATTTATTTTTTTTTGTTTGTTTATTTTTGGGAGAGAGTGCATGAGCAGAAGAGGGGCAGAGAGAGAGAGAATCCCAAGCAAGCTCCATGCTGTCAGCACAGATGCAGGGCTCGATCCTACAAACCACGAGAACATGACCTGAGCTGAAATCAAGAGTCAGACGCTCAAGCAACTGAGCCACCCAGGTGCCCCTTATTTGGGCTCTTTCAGATTAGTCCCCAGTGTTTGGAGAATTTAAGAGCTTTATATTTTTTACAGCGTGTTTTGCTGAAAATAACTCTTGATTTAAATGTGGCTCTTTATGAAATGAAGTCAAGGAATTCAGCAATTTCTCTGGCCCAAGGTCCAAGTGAGCATGGACTGTGTCCCTGGCCCTGTGGTAGGATTTGCAATGAGGTTTCTGTAGAAGCAGAGGCAGGAAAAGATTAGAAGAAAAGTACAAAGTTTGGATAAAAGGATTAAAAGTGAGCCGTCAGTGCAATAAAACCAGAGAAGGAGCACCTTTCTGGAGACAGCAGTTTTTATGATCTGAGCTACATAGAAATGGTGTGCTCACAAGCCTTCCAGATCTCTGAAGGCATTCTGATTGGGTCAGGCGTCCCAGAAGGGAGTCAGGTGGGGACAGCGCCATGGTCTGAATGTGTGTCTCCCCCACCTCCGCCCCCACCAAATTCATATGTTGAAGCCTAATGCTCAGTGTTGACGGTACCTGGAAGTAGGGCTTTCGGGGGGTGATTATGTCATGAGGGACAGCCCTTAGCTCGGGGTTACTGCCTGGTACAAGACTCCCCAGAGAGCTAGCTCCTCTGTTCTGCCATGTAGGTAACGGCGAGAAGATGACCACCTATGAGAAAGTAGACCCTCACCAGACACCATATCTGCCAGCACCTTGATCTTGGATTCCCAGCCTCCAGAACGGTGAGCAATAAATGTGCACTGTTTATAAGCCACTCGGCCTGTGTGTTCCGTTAACGACAGCCTGAATGAACCAGGACGCGTGCTTAGTACCAAGTGCCAACGGAGTGAGGCCAGAGGTGCTTTCCGCCCCGAGTCTAGTTGTGAGCGGCCATCCTCCCCATTTTACAGATGAAGCTAAATCCCACAGAGGGTACGTGCCCTGCCGTGACCTGCCGAGGAAAGCGTGGCCTCCAACGCTTTCCAACGAGCTGTTCTGTTCCCATGTTGATGCCTTTAGAGCTCACTGTGCAGGGAGACGCCCCAACAGCAGCCCCTCAGACCAGCTCGTCTCAGGGCATTTACAGCTGCATGGACTGGAATCATGCTGGCTACTTCCTTTCCAACCAGGGAGAGAATTTGCCCACGGGTTTTATATCCGTGCGATTTTATATATTTGAAAAATACCCATTATCAGTTAATGGATTAGAATGTTGGGAGAGTCACTCAAACAGAACCCCAAATATTAAAATGTCTGATTTAAAGCTTTGGAATACTTAAAGGGCTTTAACTTATTGCACGATTCCCTTCCTTCTGGGATGCCACTGGGTAAAAGAAACTGCCAAGTCATAAAAGCTAATACCAACTAATATCTGTAAATGTGATAAAAAATTTTTTCAGGAAAAAAAAAGTTCACAAGTCTTTTTTTAAAAAAACTAACGGTAATCTATATTTAGACAACTACATAGCATTTATTTTTTTCAGCATCACAGTAAGACTTGAATTTAAGCTTCTCCCAGACACAGAAGAAAGACGATTCCAAACCGTTTTGGCCACAGGGAGGTTACACAGCATCTCAGCCACATGCCGCTTCCTCCAGCCCCCTGTTTTTGGTTCTTCCTCTGCACATGCCCACTCCGCTCCACGCATCTTGCCAGTTGCTGGGGAAGCAACGGTGAAAAAATCACTCAGTTGAGCTGCCGCAGCGTGACAAGCGGGCTTCGACATCGACAACTTGTCTTTCTAGCCCTGCATGATAGGCAGGGCTATCTTGCTGAAGATTTTTTCAAGTGACAGTTTACAATCCAAATTAAAGTGAAATCCAAGTATGAACAGGGAGTACCAATGTCAGCCAAGGACAAATGGCTCAATGGATGCTATTCATGAATGGCACAACCTGCCTGGCAGCTGGCAAGGTTCTTTAATGAGAAGAAGAAGACAAATCTCCATTTCAGGAAGTCTAAAATGGTTTGTGTGTTGGCCGTGGGGCATCTGTGTGTTACATGATCTCACTCCATTCTGGAAGATGAGGTATGGATTCCAGACAGCCCACTCTATTCTAAGACACTTGAGGGCAGGGACTGTCTTTTATTTGTATCTCCATCCCCAGGGCCCACCTAGTACAGCTCCAAACAGCACATGTTCCATAAATGATGTGATGAAAGGAAGTACTCAGGAAAGATTAACCAGTGAGATACATCGTTAAGAAAACAAAAAACAAAAACAGGTTTTCCAGCCAACTGGATCTGAACTTAGATCCCGTCACCACTTGATAACCATGTATCATGGACTGAATGTTTGCATCCCCACAAATTCATATGTTGAAACACTGCCCCCCAATGTAATGGTATAAAGAGATGGGCTTTGGGAGGTAATTAGGAGTAGAGGAAGTCACGGGTGGAGCCTTATTAATGGGATTAGTGTCCTTATAAGGGCCATAAGAGAGCTTGTTTCTCTCTGCTCTCTGCCACTTGAGGATACAATGAGAACTTGGCAGTCTTCAACCAAGAAGAGGGTCTCACCAGAACCTGACCTTGCTGGCACTCTGGTTCCAGACTTCCCGCCTCCAGAACTATAAGAAATAAATGTCTGGGGCACCTGGGTGGCTCAGTCGGTAAAGCGTCCGACTTTGGCTCAGGTTATGATCTCGCAGTTTGTGAGTTCAAGCCCTGCGTCGGGCTCTGTGCTGATGGCTCAGAGCCTAGAACCTACTTCAAATTCTGTATCTCCCCCTCTCTCTGCCCCTCCCATGTTCATGCTCTGTCTCTCTCTCTCTCTCAATAATAAATAAATGTTAAAAAATATTAATAAAAAAAAAAAAAGAAAGTAATGTGTTTCTGGGGCACCTGGGTGACTCAGTCGGTTCAGCACCAGATTCTTGATTATGGCTGAGGTCATGATCTCACAATTCGTGAGATCGAACCCCACATCAGGCTCTGTGCTGACAGCTCCCACACTCACACTCTCTCCCTCTCTCTTTCAAAATAAATAAATAAACTTAAAAAAAATAAATGTCTGTGGGGCACCTGGATGGCTTAATCGGTTAAGCATCCAACTTCTGATTTTGGCTTAGGTCATGCATGATCTCATGGTTCTTGAGGTCGAGCTCATGTCAGGCTCTGCACTGAAGGTGCGGAGCCTGCTTTGGATTCTCCCTCACCCTCTCTGTCCTCTTCCTCTGCTCAATCTCAAAATCAATAAATAGACATTTGAGAAGTAAATAAATGTCTGTCTGTAAGCCACTTTGTGTATGGTACTTTGGTATTGAACTAAGACACAATGTGACCTTGTCAAGGGCTGGAGAAAATACATATGGATCACATGGTGTACCAGGGGGACTCAGAAGGAATTATCCCCACATAATAGTTGATGGTTATGCAAGGTGGTGGTGTAGCAGAAATAAAGTCCGCATTCCTTAAAAATCTCATCTGTTTCTGATAGACCTAGGATGCCAGAGCAGCTCATCTGAATTATAAAACCCCCAAGTCAGTAAACGTGACAGTCATAGTGACCAAGACCCCAGAAACTCTCCCCCAAATCCCTAAATGCTTCCAGCCTGCTGGGACCCAAGGTGGTCACTGTTGGGTGCAGGGCCTGGGAGAGTCTGTAGCGAATCAGCACATTGGAAAGACCTGGTAGAGCAGACCAAGGGTCACTAGCTTCCCTCTGCCTCAGGGCCACCTCTAGACAATTGCTTCACAGAGAATCAAATGCTGAATCTTCCCATGGCCTATCCTCCCTGAGCTGGCCCCAGCCTCCTCAGATCACCCCGTGCCCTCCAATTGCATTCAGCTACCGTCAAGTCTTTGCTGGCTCTCTGGTGGAGCCTTTCCCGTCTTGAGGTTCGTATTCTTGCTGCTCTTCCCCAGAGATTTCCATGACTCGTCCCCGCACTTGAATGCCACATCCCCAAAGAGGCCCTTCTCAAACTACCAGATCTAAAATATCACCTTCCCCCCAACACACACACTCCATTCTCTTACTTGGCTTTATTTTCCTTTGTAACATATTCATTAGGTTAAATACTTATTTTGTCTCCCTCCTGGAGGACAAGATCTTCTCTTGCCGGGCACCTAGGGAAAGTCTCACATACCTGAATAAATGAACTTGTGAATGAATGAATTTGAGATGATTAGTGTAGATGTTGCCCACACCCTCCCATGGGTGGGGGCGGGGGGCGGCTTTAACCTTGTCTGGCACAAGAAGGGCACTGTGTTGTTAATAGCCCTGAGGTTATCAATAAGACATCTTAATCATCTCAGGAAAGCAGACCAGATATATTTCAGAATGGAGCACGTGACAGTGAACAGTCAAATCCCACCAATGTTAAGAATTAATGAGCTGTCTGCTCTCTTATGAACTTAATGTATAAATTCTGCTGCTCTGTGCCATTTGGATTTAGAATGAAAGACTAAAATAATTGTGAAGGTGAAGGACACCATTGGGAACTATTTTTAGGATCTGGCAACAAAGGTTGTGTGTGTGTGTGTGTGTGTGTGTTTTTAAGTTGAGCCTTATTTGATTTTATGACCTTTCTTAAGTGCTTCTCGAATTATAGGTTGGGAATTATGATCATCCCAACTTTTCTGATTATTAGAACTCACAAAGTCTTAGTGCCTTGATGAGGAGAGAATGGAGTGATGGTAACTTCTTCCAGTGAAGAAATTAAAGAAATCCAGAGGTCACTCTATTGTTAATTTTCTTTGAGATTCTTACCGCTTCCCCAGCCAAGCATAAGTAGGTGGTGGGATGTATTCACAGGCAAAGTGGTCCGTGCCATGGTCTGCCAAAGAGTTTTATAGGCATGACTTCAGATATTGTGTCGAGGATTCTTCATTCACTGCTCTTAGAAATAACTTTTCAGGAGCGCCTAGGTGGCTCATTCGGTTGAGCATCCAACTCTTGATAGCAGCTCAGGTCATGATCCCAGGGTCATGGGATCAAGCCCCAAGGGGCTCCACACTAAGCGTGGGCCTGCTTGGGATTCTCTCTCTATATGAAATGAAATGAAATGAAATGAAATGAAATGAAATGAAATGAAATGAAATGAAATGAAATAAATAGAAATAAATAGAAATAAATAGAAATAAATAGAAATAAATAGAAATAAATAGAAATAAATAGCAATAAATTTAAGACAGAGTCAAGACGCAGAAAACACTCACCAGCAGCTGGCGAGACCAGGGAGGCTCTGATGAGGTGGTTTCAAGCGTGGTGATGAGGACAGCAACAGCAGGGCGGAGAGAAAGCAAAGGAGCTACGAGAAGTGGGGGTCATAAATACCATGACAGTTAAGTTGGAGAAAAAGAATTAAGAGTGCAGGGGAGGGAAACAGCATGTACAGTGGGGGCACTTGAAATCCTGGCCTCACTTTTCCCCGTGCTCCAAAAGACGGATGTAAATCAAGCTGACACCTATCAACTTTCTCTGTTTCCTCTACCCAAACAACTGGGTACAAACATCACTGTATTTTTATAAGACCAAGCGTGCCCATTGCGATGGTGTTTATAACAACAACAACAACAAACATGGTGACAACCTGAAAGTCCAAATGGGTTGAGTAGATTAGGGACCTCATTTATAGGATGATGCCAGAAATTTATGATGTGAGAAAAAAAATCGTGGAAGTATTATTAAATGAAAAAACAAGTTATCAATCAGTTTATACCACATTTTCTTCTGATTTGTTAAAACACAGCCGTATGTGGGGGCACCTGGGCAGTTCAGTTGGTTAAGCTCCTGACTTTGGCTCAGGTCATGATCTCACAGTTTGTGGGTTCCAGCCCTGCATCGGGCTGTGTGCTGACAGCTCAGAACCTGGAGCCTGTTTCAGATTCTGTGTCTCCCCCTCTCTCTGCTCCTCCCCAACCTGGGCTCTGTCTCTCTCTGTCTCTCATAAATGAATGTTAAAAAAAAATTTTAATATAATATGGCCATATGTGGCATGCCTAGGTGGCTCAGTTGGTTAAGCATCTGACTCTTGATTTCAGCTCAGGTCATGATCTCATGCTTCTTAAGTTTGAGCCCTGCGTTGGGCTCCACACTGACAGGGCAGAGCCTCCTTGGGATTCTCTTTCTCCCTCACTGTCTGCCCCTCTTTTCTCTCTCTGTCTTTCAAAATAAACTTAAAAAATTTTTTTTTTTAAATACAGTCTTATGTGTATGAAAAAAGACAGGAAGGATACATATCAAAATATCAACAGCAGTTATATCTGAGTGGGAGGATTACAGGTGATATTTATTGTCTCTGTTTTTCTAACTTTTCAAAGTTTCTGAAGTAAACCTTATGTGTATAATGGGGGAGTCATTACATTTTTTGGAAAGAATAAACCAGTCTACCACAGAGTGATTCAATCTATCTGAAATAAATGCCTTTGTAAGAATGAGAGGACCCTCATTTCCCCTTGAAGATACTGTCTTGCTTTCTAGACCATGGTTTTCTACAGAAATGACATTTTTATTTTATTTTTAAGTTTTATTTATGTAACTAATCTCTACAGCCAACGTGGGGCTTGAACACACGGCCCTGAGATCAAGAGTCGCATGCTCTATCAACTGAGCCAGCCAGGCACCCCATTAAATAATTTTCAGGTGGACTGATGGCTCCTCGTGTGTGAGAAAAGACACAAGTCAGAAGTCCACACTCCTCCACTTGGACCTGGGACAAGACAGCCTCTTGGAGTTTCCCCATCTAGAAAATGGGGGCATTGCTGCTTTTCTGTTCACCTCACAAGATTCTTTTGGGTCCCTAAAATGCATATTACATGGAAAGGAAGGTAGGTCTGTTCTCACAGAAATACAGTCCAGACTCCATTTTCGGCACAGGGTGTCTTTTACTAGAAGGCCAGAGAAAAGGCTGGTTGGGAGGGAGAAATCCCTGCAAGGAGCAAACTGCTGGAAATGAGCTGTGAGTCATTCAGTGAGTCCCTGAGGGAAATGGCAGAGGCGGCAGGAAGTGTTCTCAGACTGGGGCCCACCAAGGTCTGCAGCAGGAATGCAAGTTCAGTCTTTACCCAAACAGTGTGGGCTTCACAGCTCAATATTTTGACTGCTCCGCCATCTGGCAGTAGTGGTTTGCAGCCAGCCTGGTTCTGAATATCTCTTCCACGAGAGATTCTTGGCCATCTAGCTAGAGAGAGGTGGGGAGAGTTCGTTTTGAGTTCTACTTGGCCCACACTCAAGGTCACAGCTAAGCAACTAGTCACACTGCCAGTGCCTGACGTGAGCACCGTCAGATGCCCCTTTTTCATATTTTTGCCATCTTCCCTTGACTCCTGCTACGTGTTTTTCCATTCATCACCTTCAAAACACTTTAGAGTAGTCATTTACAGACTAGTAAGAATTTGAGTCCCTAAATCTCTTCTCCCAGTAGCATTTTAAGCTCATTCCTTATGGTATGATGAAAGGCTTTCTCCAGTGCTAGGAAAACTGAAGGCAGTAGTGAATGAGGAAGAAGGGTGAGGTCAGGGAAATTTAAGGGAGGCATTGCTCACTCTCCTCTCCCCTCCCCCCCAACGCAGAAGCACCTACTCTCTCATTCTAAACTCTGGTCTTAAAGCAATGTCAGTGATGCCTGCTTTGGGAAATGCAATACTCAACTGGAACATCATGGAAATAAGTAATTGCAGTGCTGAGGGCTTTCCTTAAAATTGCACAAATGAGAATAAAATCCAAACTTTTCACACGGGCCTGTGACCCCATGTGATCTGGCTCCTGCCCACATCTCTGGGGTCCCGCCCCCCGATCCCCCTGTTCCAACATGAGGCTTCCTGAACAAGCCAAGTTCATTTCTGCCTGGAAACGTTGGCCCTTCCTGTTTTCTCTCCTGAAACTCTCCCTCACCTCATTCACGGGGGTCTCAGAAGATAGGGTTAGTTACAAGATAAAATGCAGGATGGCCAGTTAAATATGAATTTCAGATAAATGACAAATAATTTTTTTAGTACTTGTATGTGCCAAATATTGCATGGGACATGCTTGTACTGAAAAAGTTGTCATCGCTTCTCGCAAACTCAGATTTAATTGGGTGTCCTGTATTTTTATTTGTTAAATCTGGAAACCTGACCTGGGAAGACTGACCAGTCACCTCATCTAAACACCCCTGCCCCAAGCAACTACCTTGCAGCTCTCCTATCTCCTCACCCTGTTTTGTCTTTTCAAGGCACTGACAACCACGTGAAATTACGTCAGCCTCACCCTGCTAGTTGGAGAGAAAGTTCCATCTCCCAGGTATAGAGAGACCATGTATATCTTGTCCGTGGCTCGCTCTCTGCTACCTCTCTGACAGCAAATACCATTTCCTTTGAATGAATGAATGAAAGTATAAATGAGTGAGTTTGACATATATTTGCCTTCCGTGAATCTTTTACTTGAAAGAAAAAGAATACTTCCAGCATGAGTTTTCAGTTCCAGGTTTTCTGCTCTTTGCCGCCTCAGCTCCCACGGCTTCCTTCATTTACCGCTGGAGCCCTTTCTAGTGGCTGTCTTCCTCTGTGAAAATGCCTGTCCGGCTCTCACCCGAACCTTCCTGTGCATACCTTCCCAGTCCCCCAGAGCCGGTCGCATACCTCTTCCCTGACTGCCCTGACATCCGAAAAACACAGAGATCCCCTATTTTTTTTTTTTTTTAGGTCTGCAAAATGCAAGTGCTGCCCGTTCTTGGGGCACCTGGGTGGCTCAGTTGTTTAAGCATCTGACTCCTGATTTCGGCTCAAGTCGTGATCTCACAGTTCGTGAGTTCAAGCCCTACATCGTGCTCTGTGCTGTGGCAGGTGCAGGGACTGCTTGGGATTTCCCTCTCTCCCTCTTTCTCTGCCCCTCCCCCACTCTCTCCCTCCCTCTCTCTCTCAATAAAAAAATAAACATTAAAAAAAAGAGTTTTTCCATTCTCCTTGATGCAAACAAATTTATCAGATTCTTCCCTGGAAGCAGGTATTTGGTGTAGAGAAATGAGAGAAGAGAGGAGTTCCAGGCAGATTGCGTACAGGACCCTTGGCCAGAAAGAAGGGATCCAGAAAAGTGAGATCGGGAGTAACCTTCCAGCACCTTCTGTCGGCACTACCCCTTCCCAGCCCAGGCCACTGTGAGGATTGTCAGCTGCCTGGCACTCTTTCCCTTTCAACCATTAGCCCTTCAAGAGAGAACAGGAGTTTCAAACCTCTTAGCTAATGTTAGCACAGCGCAAGGCCATTTTTGTGAGAGAGGTCGGATTAGCATCTCTTGACTGCTCTAGAAATCAGGGTTTGGAGAGAACAGTGACACAAAGTCATCTCCGGGCCTGGCTCTGGACTCAGATCCCCCTCTGCACAGCCTTGGGGGGCAGTGCCCTAACTGGAACATCAGGTGAATCCCAAGCAATGAAGCATCGCAGCGGCTGAAAAATGAGGCTTGAGTTCCCGTAATCAACCAAAATGCTCATGTCGGGCCTCCTTATTGATTTTGGTTTTCCTTGTGCGCAGCTTTGTATTTCTGTCTCATATTTGGGTCAGAGCAACGGGAGGGACACATGACTTGCTTTAAAATTAGCCTCAAAACTCATTGTATAACAGCTCTCGTTTTCACTAAATAGAATGGTTTCTTGAGGAGACAAGCATAGCATTTGTAATTAAGTCTGTCTGGTTGGATTAACTTGGAGTAAACCCTTTTGATTCAGCAAGACTCAATGTTTCCACCTGTAAAATGGGGTAAATTTTTGTTTGGAAGAAAAGAAATAAATGGTAACAAAATAAAAATAACCATGTCAACCAGACCTTCTTCCTCCAACTACCACCATCACACACACACACACACACACACACACACACACACAGTATATTTGGGTTTGTCAGCAGTTGGAGAACAGTCCCTTCTAGCTTAAATGAGCTCAGAGTATACATTTTAAGTCTTAAGAACACAAACTTTTCTAACTATTTCTCCTGGGACGGTTGAGATAGTCTTAACACACATTCAAAATCAGCAAAAAGAAAGTAACAAAACTCCACCCTGACTGCTGTCCTTCTCCAAGGACAAATAGTTTCCCCAGATTTGTGATTCATCTTGGCAACATCTACAAATAAACCCAAACGACCCAGAGGCTAAATAGATGTAAAAAAAAAAACTATGAGTTTTTGTTTCTTTATGACACAGAAACACTGTTCCCGTGATCTACTGAGTTGGAAGAATAGTCAGTCCATTGTAACTTATATCTCACTTGCAAGTAGCTGGTAAAGAGCCCAGTGTTGGCAGAGGGCGTGCTGAAAGAATCACTCCCCCTTTTAAGCAGAGGGACGAAAACCACGTAGCACAGATGAAACCACCACGCGTGGGGTGTATCTCAGTTGCTGCGGGGTATATGACTCAGCAGGGAGGTTTCTGTGTGTGCTTAAAGGTCTTTGGAATTCGAGAGACCTGGGTTGCAATCCCAGCTTACCAACCATGTGGCCTGGGGCGAGTTACTTGGCCCATTTGAGCCTCACTTTGCTCATCTATATAATCTCTTCTCCCCCTCTCTCTATTTGTCTCCTGTAAGGACACTCGTCATGGTACTTAGGACCCACCTGGATAATCCAGAATGATTTACCTTGAGATCCCTAATTTAACACGTCTGTTAAGACCCTTATTCCATATGAGGTCCCAGTCAACAAGTTCTAAGGATTAGGGTATAGTTGTATCTGTTGGGGGTCACCATTCAACCCTCCACAGTAATATCTAGTTGGTGACTTAGCAAGTAATACAGTGCTGGCCACAGACCTGGGCTGGGCGTTCCAGGGCCCATCACTATAAGAGGCCCTCTGTCACATGACTCTAAACAGTGGCTCAGCGCAACCTGTAATCCTGAACATCTGCTGGTGGCTGACACCATTCAGCTCCCAGGCAAACCTCTAACTTTTGCTCTGTTCCCCAAAGAATGGGTGAGCTCACGCAAACCTGCAGAAGTCTGTACAGTGCACTGCGGCTGACGTCAGAAACAGACGCTGTCATGGAGAGTGGGGAGGACCCGGGCAGCCGGAGCTCCTGGAGGGGAGGAAGGACAGCTTAGCTCTTCAGACCTTCCTCGCCCATGGAGTTTTGTTCCTCTTCATGTTCCAGTTTCTGGGTTCTAGAGGGTCTCCTGAATTAGCACAATATTCACACACAACTCACGTTACTCTTGAATGTGTGTGTATGTAGGTACCCACATAATATGCATGAAACGCGGTGTCAACTCTTTATATTATATGGATCCAGATTTTTTTTAAGATATTGTTCTAAAGGATTTGTTAAATCATGATGTAAATTAATTTATAGGATGAAATTTTCAATATTTGTAATAGTGTGTGATAATGGCAATGGATCATGTGACCCCCTTACAAAGCTTGATATTTAAAATTAAGAATGTTATTGATGGGGCGCCTGGGTGGCCCAGTTGGTTGGGCGTCCGACTTTGGCTCTGGTCATGATCTCGCGGTCCGTGAGTTCGAGCCCCGCGTCGGGCTCTGTGCTGACAGCTCAGAGCCTGGAGCCTGCTTCAGATTCTGTGTCTCCCTCTCTCTGACCCTCCCCCCGCTCATGCTTTGTCTCTCTCTGTCTCAAAAAAAAAATAAAATAAAAGAATGTTTTTGACAATTTCAATCGTTGCTGCCTCTGCAGAGCAACATTTATCCAATTTGAAACGGAAAACAACCTAAGATTCAAGAAAGCTAATCTAGTTTGGTTTTACTATCAATATAACACAAATTATATGAAAATCTTAATCATAACAACGTATTGATTTTGTTGAAATTAAAGCAAAAACATTAACTTATGGATAAATATATAGTTATACATGAATTGTGTGTCTTTATTGCTCATTAATTTTTTTATAATATTTTAATTTATTTTTGAAAGAGAGAGAGAGGGAGAGAGAGTGCCAGCAGGGAAGGGGCAGAGAGAGAGCAGGACAGAGGATCCAAAGCAGGCTCTGTGCTGACAGCAGTGAGCCCAATACAGGGCTCGAACTCACAAACCATGAGATCACGACTTGAGCCAAAGTCAGAAGCTTACCAACTGAGCCACCCAGTCGCCCTCTTTAGTGCTCATTTAAATGTGTTATAACAATACCCACAAGTGTGCAATAATCACAAAATCATCATTTTTAAAAATTTTTGCAAACTTTCAGTCAGATAAAACCCACAGATTTCACTTTTTTTCCCCAATTTTGTTGCTGTGAAGATATATTTGCCCATGTACACACAGGGTGGAACAAATTCTCTTTAAACATCAGACCTGAGCTGTGTGGGTCTCCGCATGTATTCTTAGCCCAGGTCCTTGCAAATGGTAGCGACTGGTCTGTGTTTCAGGGTCTTCATGTATAACATGGGAACGTCTGCATTTAATGCAGGTTTTCTTGATTTAGAATCTCTCTGCCCCTTGGCAGGATGACACCTAGGCCGTCCAGGAAGAGGGTCAACACCACTGGTCTTCTGGGGTCATTGAAGACAGTTCACAGGAAGGCAGGCATTGGATCATGATTGCTCTGCGGAATGGCATCTCCTGAACCAGGGGCCTTGGGCCATCAGTGTTTGAAACTTAGGAGGGCTTTCAGAGGTCTGCCCTCACTCATAAAATCACAGCTCCCTTATCAGGGGCACCTGGGTGGCTCAGTCGGTTAAGTGTCCAACTCCTGATTTCAGCTCCAACTCCGGTCATGATCTCATGGTTCGTGAGATGGAGCCCCACATAGGGCTCAGCGCTGACAGCATGGAGCCTGCTTGGGATTCCCTCTCTTTCTGCCCCTCCCCTGCTTTCCCTCTCTCAAAATAAATAAACTTGGGGCACCTGGGAGGCTCAGTCAGGTAAGAATCTGACTTCAGCTCATGTCATGACCTCATGGTTTGTGAGTTCAAGCCCCAGGTCGGGCTCTGTGCTGACAACTCAGAGCCTGGAGCCTGCTTCAGATTCTGTGTCTCCCGCTCTCTCTGCTCCTCCCCCACTCATGCTCCCTCAAAAATAAATAAATGTTTAAAAAAATTTAATAAATAAACTTTTTTAAAAAAGCACAGGTTCCTTATTTATCTCTGCATCTCCCTCATCACTTAGGTCCTATATTTTATGAATGAATAGTTCAGTCACACAGAAGCAAATAGGTACAGCCTCCTCTAGCTATGCATTCTGCTTTCTTCTCCCTTAGAATATTCCTAAACCACCTCTCGCTCATTACTTCATAATCTATTGCCTTTGTTCCTGACCATAGGTTGTAGGAAAATTCTATTTCTGATGGTAAAGAAGCATTAGGTTATCTCATAGCTAGAGCATCCCAACGTCATGTCTGAAATCAAGCTTCACACGTGTGTTTCCTGTGATATATAAAACCCAGTGTGGGTCACAGATCTTGACCTTTCAGCCCAAGAGCTCGGCACGTGCTTACCATGCAGGGTGCCATGCTGAGTGGAGCCAGGGCTACAGATCAGGTGCCATCTGCTCTCCCGGCCCCACTCTTGACCAGCCCAGAGGGACACCCTCTTTGAATTCATCCACAAGGGGTGCAACTTTTCTAGTTTGCATCAAATCATCGGTATAGGTTTGAGGTGGCCCGGCCTGCATCAGGAATCTCTCCACGGCCATCCTTTTGTCCTTCTTCTACAAATCAGGGATCCTGAGGACTGACAGTTAACCCAGATGAGCGAAACAAGATAATAGATCCCAAGCTGTTTATATTGCAAACGACATGTCACCTGCCCAGGTGAATTGTCTTTTAAAGGCTGTGCTTGCATAACAAATGGACAATAGCCAGAGTGCAACACCTGAACAAATTGTGCTTGAGCTCTTTTGACCTGGAGGCTGCCACAGTCATTAAGAGACCAATATGCAGCCAGCTGGACGCTCCTGGTGGCTCCCAGCCAGCCCACGAGGTCCAGCAAAAGGTCCTGGAGACCGTTCCCTTGGTTCATGTCCTGAAAATCTCTCTAGGCTCTTGGGTTCCACCTACTGGCTCACTGCTTCTCCTCACCTGTTCTCCGTCTATACCAGTGGTTCTCAACTGAGGCAATTTTGTCCCTTCAGGGGGACAGTTGGCAACTCCTGGGAACATTTTTGGTTGTCACAACATGGGGAATGGGTGCTACTGGCATCAGATGAATAGAATCCAAAGATGTTGCTAACCTTCCTACAACATACAGGATAGTCCCCCACATCAAAGAATTATCTGGTCCAAAATGCCAGTAGTGTTGAGGCTGAGAAAACCATGGTGTACACCCTTCACTGGGATACTTTTACTTCAATTTAGTTCTTACCATCTGATTGACCTTTGGCTGATGCTTTGGCCACCCCTTGGGCCCAGGCTCACTCACACCTTGAATGTAAATACTGTGTTTCTTTTTGTTCCACATCCCTGAAGCCACTAAACAAAGGCAAGGCTGTCCTCACCTCACCAGGTTCCTAACAATTCTTTCAAACACTGTCTGGGGTTCTGTGATGACTTCAGACAATTCGTGGGGCTCCCTCCACCATCTTCCACCCGTGAAAGTCAAGCTAGACCATGCAGGACCAGTTTCATTAAAGCTAACACAGGCTTGCTGTTTAAATGGTGTGAGTTTTAGGTTTTAAGTTCTGTTTTGTGAAGGTATGCTATATAACAGAAAAACAATCCCATGCTAAGCCTCCAATATTTGCTCTGGCTTTTTCACAGAGAATTAATGTGTATCTAACACTTAACTATTTTTGTTCCTACTGCAACTTACCTGCTTTCTTGGATTTTTTTTTCATATCAGCCCTTTCTACTTCTTTTTACCCCATATATTATGAAGTCTAATTTCAATTTTTCATGTCAACACCTACACTTCTTTCTTCCTTTCTTTCTTCCTGTCTTTCTTTCTTTTCTTTTTTTAACTTTTTTTGGAAGTGAGAACAGTTTTATTAAAGATACAAAGGGGTGCCTGGGTGACTCAGTCAGTTGAGCATCCAACTTCAGCTCAGGTCGTGATCTCACAGTTCATAAGTTCGAGCCCCACATCAGGCTCGCTGCTGTGAGCATGGAACCCACTTTGGATTCTCTGTCTCCCTCTCTCTCTGCCGCTCCCCCACTTGTGCTTTCTCTAAAAAATAAACATTTAAAAAATCTTTTTAAGTTACAGAGAAAGTACAGATATGGACAGAGCATCAGTGGGACTCAAAGGAAGAGTGAGTCTTCTCAACACCCACACTTCTTTAAACACAAAATTTCATCCATATAGAAGACAAAATAATGCCCCCTCATCCCCCAAGGATGGGGGTTCTCAGAATATGTAGCCATGTTAACTTACATGGCAAAGGGGACTCTGCAGATGTCCTTGAGGGGGTAGTAATCCTGAGTTATCTGGGTGAGTTCAACCTAATCACAAGGTTCCTCAAAAGGGGACAATCCTCCTGGCTGGGGTCAGAGAGACAGATGTGACTAGGGAGAATGGTCAGTGAGATGCAATGTTGCTGGTTTTCAAGATGGAGGAAGGGAGCCAGAAGCCAATGAATGTGGGCGGCCTTCAGAAACCAGACAATGAACAGAGGTGAACCCCCTAGGGCCTCCAAGCAGGAGCACAGTCTTGTTGACACTTTGGCTGAGGCTGGAGTAGACCCATATTGGACCTCTGACCTCCAGAACTGATAAAAATTTGTTGTTCTTTTTAAGCCACCAAGTTTGTGGTACTATGTTAAGGCAGCCATTGGAAACTAAATGCAATCTCACATTCTCCATCCCTCATATTCATTAAGATATTTTCTCCCCATATCTATCCTTGACTTCTAAAAGACTTTTCAAAACTTTTCCTTACTTCCCATGTCTCCCATTAACAAACATTATTCAGCCATCCCTTTCCAATGTTTCTGGGAGCTGTGAGGTTGCAAAATATTAGTTTGTTGGGATGCAGCCTAATCTCCTACAGATCTTATTTTGTAAATAAGAACAGGATACCTCTGAAAGGACAAAGGGCTTGTCAAGTTCACACAGGTACCACTCAGCAGACAGGCACCACACCCCATGTCCTGACTCACCAGCTGTTCCTATATTAATTTCCTTCCTCTTAAAAAAGACAGACTAGGGGCACCTGGGTGGCTCACTTGGTTAAACATTCAGCTCTTGATTTCAGCTCAGGTCATGGTCTCACGGTTCGTGGTATCGAGCCCCAAGTTGGACTCTGCACTGACAGCACAGAGCCTATTTGGGATTCTCCCTCTCTCTCTGCCCCTCCTCACACTCACACTCTCTCTCTCTCTCTCAAAATAAATCAATAAACTTAAAAGAAAACAGATAGGACTATCCCACTGATCCAAGAAGAACCTATTTGCTTTTTCCACTTTGGGGGGATCTGGTAGCGGACACCTTATAGATCAAGGTTTCCTGGCAAAAGTCTGGTGGAACTTAGTTCAGGGAGATAGTCAAGGAAAATGTTTAAAAAGCCTCTGTGGTCAAATAAGCTTGGGAAAGGCAATATGTTTATCCCACCCCAGCCTTACTATAATCCGAGACTCTCGAGGTGGGGCCCAGCGGTCTGTGTTTTAGCAAGCCCTCCTGGTGATCTTCAGGGACACTAAAGTTTCAAAACCACTGACAAGTTAAACACATCAGCCGCAGTGAGTTCAAACCTAAGACAGGTGAGGCCCTTTGAATGAAATGATTGAGTCTGAATAGTAAGACCCACACCAGCAGCTAGGAAAGCGCAGGCTCTCGGGGAAGAGACATCTTGCCATGCCTTGCCGATTCAGAGAGACAAGTAAACGTAATAATGACACAATGAGGAACCAACACCAGTTAGTGCAATTAGTGGTGGTTCCTATCAGAGCACTAAGGGATCACGGTTGCAATTCTCACAGGAAGCTTTTACTTCAGATTTTCTTCTTCTTCTTCTTTTTTAATGTTTATTTTTGAGGGAGAGAAGAGAGAGCACGCGCATGTGCACACGTGTTTGGGGGGGGGGATAGGGGCAGAGAGAGAGGGAGACACAGAATCTGAAGCAGGCTCCGGGCTCTGAGCTGTCAGCACAGAGCCCAACGTGGGGCTGCAACATACGAACCGCGAGATCATGACCTGAGCTGAAGTCATGTGCTTAACCAACTGAACCACCCAGGCACCCCTACTTTAGCTTTTCTTAATTAGTCACACTGTTTTCTAATCTCCAACCCGGGTCACAGAACGACCACATCGTAATGGAGATAGGATTTGTATAAAACTCAGCAAATTAAGAATGTGCATATATGCTCACTACAAAAAAAATAATTATGTGAGGTGATGGAGGTGTTAACTAACCTTACTATGGTTAATGAATTTGCGATATAGACATGTATCAAATCATCACCTTCTACACCTTAAGCTTACACAATTATGTCTCAATAAAGGTGGAAAAACAAAGAATGTGTACATGTGTATAAGAGCAGGGGAGGGATGAGGGTGTGATTAGAAGTGATCAGTGTGTCTGGACACGTTATGAGGATGCTTCGGAGTCTAAGGTAAGATCCCTCTCTACCTGAGATCTCTGAACCCACTTTGTCACCCCCAAGGTGACTGCTTTCTTCCTTCTATTAAACAACCAATTACTGATGACTCTCAATTTTCCAAAGCCTCATGTATTGTTGTTTAACCTTCATGAGGATCCCAAGAAGCAGTGGACATTTGTTGAATTCTTGGAAGCAGAAAGGGCCAGACTGTCCTGTCCCCACTCTGCCAGCATGGTGGAACCTTCAGGAGACAGAAGAGTGATTCATAGCAACAGCTGTGTGGTGGGAACTCAGCTCAGGCAGCAATATCCAGTGTCCCGTGGGGGTGACATCAACACCGATTTCCTGACCAAACCATTCACCTTGCACGACATTTCCTGCTCCCAGGCCTCCCTCTATTGTGTGAGTTGCCCTGAATTTATCTAGCAAAATCACCTTTTGCCTGAGTAAGCCAGGATTGTTTTCTGTTGCTTGCAACCAAGAGGTCTGACTGCCATAATATTATTACCATCTTTTTCAGACAGACAAACTGAGACTTGGAGGTTAAGTAATTTCTCAAACGTGTGGTAACCCCCAAGATGACCCCCAATGATCTCCACCTCTTAGGTGTTCACACCCTGAGTAGTTTCCTCCCACATTTAATCAGGACTGGCCTGTGTAGAGTATGGCACAGGTGATGGTGTGTGATTTCTGAATCTAGATCACAAAGAGCATTGCAACTTCTGCCTTGTTCTCTTGGACTGCTTACTCTGGGCAAAGCCAGCCACCATGTTGTGAAGGTGTATTAATCATTTCTTTTATTTTTGTATTTCTATGCTTTTACATCTAGGGCTTTAACGACCCTGGAGGGACTGCCGCTCCCTGGGCAAGCCAATTCCTAGAGATCACAAACAATGTGTCTGTGAGCACACTTTTCACATGCAAGTCAACCAGTCCATGACCCATATCTGCAACCACCTCCTTTCTTGAGCTCCCACACTCTGGGCCACTAGTAAACCCCAAGGCCAGGTACTAGACAACGAGGGAACGGCCGTTATGCCCCAGGGCCTGCTGCAATAATTCAAATTAACCAATCCTAATACACCTACTCAACCTGCTTCACCCCTTCTTTCCCATGGAAACCACAGTAAAGGCTCTTGCCCCCACTTCCCCTTATTGCCTCTGCCCCCCAGGCCAATCCCAGTGCCTTCCTGTGGAGGAGATGTGCCTTCCCCTTGTGACCTGACTGTGTAACAAATTATCTTTTCATTGGCATTCATCTCTTGATCTGTTAGCCCTCTCATACCAAAATAATAAGATCTTTATTTAAAACAGAGGATACTTGGGGTGCCTGGGTGGCTCAGTCGGTTAAGCATATGACTCTTGGTTTTGGCTCAGGTCATGATCTCACAGTTCATGAGTTCAAGCCTCGTGTCAGGCTCTGTGCTGACAACACGGAACCTGCTTGGGATTCTCTCTCTCCCTCTCTGCCCCTCCCCAGCTTGCTCTCTCTTTCTCTTTCTCTCTCTCTCTGACTCAAAAAAACAAATAAAAATTTAAAAATTAATAAAACAAAGGACACTCAAACAGCCCTATTGGAAAGGGCAGGCAGTGGGGAACTGAGGCCTGCCACTGGGCACACAAGTGAGTCCCTTAAAGCGGATCCACCAGTTCTAGCTAAGCTGTCGGGTGACTGCAACCCCAGCCAATACCTGTTTCCAATCTCATGAGAGGAGAAAATCTAAGCCATCCCCAAAATTTGCAACCCATGGAATCTGAGACAATATATGCTTAGTGTTTTGTTTTTTTTTAAGTCATGAAGTTTTAAAGTAGTTTGTTCGTCAGCAACAACCTAGAAGTGGAGGAACTAATATGTAAAACCAGGTGCCCATAATTCTAAAGCCCAGGAGTTTCCTCACTGCCTCATCAGTGCACCAGCATGAACTGTGTTAAGATGTTTTTGGCTTCTGACTCAAACAGGAAGAAAAAAATCTCATATAGCCAGAATTCAAGAGGTAGATGGGTTCCAGGGTTGATTAAGCAACTCAGATATATTACCAACGACCCAGATGATTCTTTCCGTTTCTCTACTCAACCAACTTCACTCAGCCTGTCAGCTTATCTCTCATTTTCAAAAGATGGCCATGGCATTTAAGGCATTGAATGCTGACAACACAATATGTGTTTTCCTGGAAGTCTCTCAAGTGATCTCCCTCACATTGGCCAGAACTGTAATTCACACCCGTACCCAAGCCAATCACTAGTGAGGATAACAGGAAAATGGGAACACAGTGCCTGGCTCACACCATTCAGGGTTTTCCCCTCGGGCTGAGGCATGGGAGCTCTTCTCTTAGCTACCTGAGCCTGGGGGCACCCTTGATCACAATCAGAGTTCTGTCAACAAGGAAGAGGGTGGTGGTGAATGGTTTCGGTACATTGTCTTCTGTATGAGCCCACGAGAATCCAGCTTCACTAGTGAGAAGGGAACTAAGATCCGGAGAAGGTGTGGGGAAAAGTAGAAGCAAGAGGCAAAGACAAGTGGATAGAGGGCAGTTGAAGAGATTGGGCCCTGACACAGAGCAAATAACCTGCATGAAGCTTTTCTCTCGAACTGTGGTTCACTCACTCCATTCTTCCTCCTGGGGATGGGTTATGTAACTGCTGGCACATCTGACTGCTCTCCCACTTCGCCAGTTTGGGTCAGGGAGCGTGACCCAACTGCCTCCAAAAGCCTCCCAATCCAGTGGAGCTGGAACAGACTGTAGACATATTGGTCAGCCCATGCCTGCTGATTGGAATTCATCTGCATTCGCCCAGGGGGAGGCCACCAGGCATCTGCATGATCTCCTCCTCCATTAAGACCAGAGAGGGTTATTTGTTTAAATGGTGGTTGGTATGGCCAAAAATATGTGGCCTCCTCTATTTGGATGTGGAGTAATCCAACACAGATCATCAGAGATGTAAGGAGACTAAAAGTCCAACTCTCTTATTTGGTAGTTTTGGAAATCCACGTTCACAGTGAAGTGACTTGGCCAGGGTCACAGAGGCAAAACTGGAACTAAAACTGACAGTCTTTTTTTTTTTTTATATATGAAATTTATTGTCAAGTTGGTTTCCATACAACACCCAGTGCTCATCCCAACAGGTGCCCTCCTCAATGCCCATCACCCACTTTCCCCTCCCTTCCAACCCCCACCAACCCTCAGTAAAACTGACGGTCTTAAGCCTCTTGCTCAACATTCTTTCTCATTATATCTGTGGAAAAACATTCCATGCCAAATTCGATGCCAGATCTCTCACCTCATTTTTCTGGCACACAGAATTGCTGGGCAGAATGTTCTAACAATCTTTCGTATCCATTTAAAAATACAAACTCTCCTTGATAGTGAGACATTTATCTTACCGTTGTCTACTTAGACTTTCAAGCTCCACCCTCAAAACATTTTATCTGGTATTTACCAAAGCAGGCCAAAAGTTCAGCTAATAATATTGTCAGCCACTTTTGTTGCTCTCCAATAAATTATATTACAAATTATCAAGAGTAATTCTTTTCCAAGTGACAGCAAAAATTAAGGATTTCAAGTGTCCAGTTCAAGAGTTCGTTGGACTCATCCCTTCAAAGAGAATATAAATAAGCTTCTGAGATGATCTTTCTAAAATAACTCTTCTCTCTACAAGCTGACTTGCAGAAATGACTCTGTGCAGCACAGGTCCGCATGACTGGGTGCAATGCTTGGCTTTGGAAGAATATTATAACTTTTGCCTTCTTAGATGATTTTCGCTCTTGATTTCTCTGTCTGAAGAGGTCAGCAGGGAGCCACATATGCCAATTGAGTGGATCTTCTTACCATTATTTTCTGTTTTCCTTTACAAGATCTATTACACTTTGGAAATGTGGTGACATTTGTCTCAAGGGACTAATAAAGACAAAATCTAGTAAGGTGGCTCTAAGGGAATGCATGTGAGGTGTGTGCTCTGTATGTGTGTGTGTCTGTGTGAGTGTGTGTGTGTGTGTGAGTGTGTGTGTGTGTTTTGGGGGTCAGCCAGGTAGAGGAGATAAATTTTGAATTTATAATTGAACTCCAAGATAAATTCTGAAGTTCAATTATAGCACTTGGAACAACAAAAAAGATGTTTAGCATATATCCATAATAAATGTGGCCTTCATTATGTTTAGTTATTATTTTATATTTAGTTATTATGTTATCTCCACAAAAATGAATTTTTTGTTTGCAAAACTAGATTAATTTATTTACCATAAATGCAAGACAGAGATGCAATTTTCAATGTAAATGTTGCCCTTAAAATACAGATATTTATCACTGACTTTTTTAATTAATTTATTGGATTTTGCACACAGAAGCATTCTAGCTGGTAACCATTGACTTTTAAAAACTAAATATTATCTGTGAAAATTATCAGATTAACAACATTGCAAATTAAATTTTTTTAACTAAAGACAGCATAATAGTTAGAAACCAGCCCTCACATTACATATGTTCTCTGGACTCTACCTTGAAAAGACCACTTGTAAGATAATAATTATTCTTCTGGAGGTGAGTGGAATATTAGCTAGAATTTCAATAATAAGGTGACTTACAAAGTGACTGTCATAAATAAATTGACATCATGTCATTCCAACAATTGACCCAAGAAACCATTGGAATTTTTTCCCCTCTGAAATCTCTTGCCAATCCACTGGAATTCAGTTCTCTGGATCTTCCTACATAGGTGGCTGTGGAACATCACTGCCATTCTAGAGTGAACAGTATTCAAAACCCATTCTTACTATACAAACTTGTAGGTTTCCACATTTCAGGCACAGCTTGGGTCAGCTGGCCCCCACTGCCTCTAACTCTAGATTCTAAATACACAAAAGCTTTTATCAATTCCTCCAACCTTTCCACACCTCTCTCATCTCTT
This sequence comes from Herpailurus yagouaroundi, assembly GCF_014898765.1. Taxonomy (NCBI): domain Eukaryota; kingdom Metazoa; phylum Chordata; class Mammalia; order Carnivora; family Felidae; genus Herpailurus; species Herpailurus yagouaroundi. Next base: position 19,093,994 of record NW_024412394.1, on the reverse strand, counting down.
AGCTGCACACAAGTTTCTCACATTGAAAGGCTCTTTGTCCCATTTCTTTCTTTTTTTTTTTTTCTTATTTTTAAATTTTATTTATTTTTTAATTTATATCCAAGTTAGTTAGCATATAGTGCAATAATGATTTCAGGAGTAGATTCCTTAATGTCTCTTATCCATTTAGCCCATCTCCCCCTCCCACAACCCCTCCAGTAACCCTCTGTTTGTTCTCCATATTTAAGAGTCTTATGTTTTGTCCCCCTCCCTGTTTTTATATTATTTTTGCTTCCCTTCCCTTACGTTCATCTGTTTTCTATCTTAAAGTCCTCATATGAGTGAAGTCATATATTTGTCTTTCTCTGACTAATTTCACTTAGCATAATACCTTCTAGTCCCATTCACATAGTTGCAAATGGCAAGATTTCATTCTTTTTGATTGTCGAGTAATACTCCATTATATATACATACCACATTTTTTTTATCCATTCATCCATAGATGGACATTTAGGATCTCTTCATACTTTAGCTATTGTTGATAGTGCTGCTATAAACATTGGGGTGCATATGCCCCTTCAAAACAGCATACCTGTACCTTTTGGATAAATACCTAGTAGTGCAATTGCTGGGTTGTAGGGTAGTTTTATTTTTAATTTTTTTAGGAACCTCCACACTGTTTTCCAGAATGGCTGCATCAGTTTGCATTCCCACCAGCAGTGCAAAAGAGATCCTCTTTCTCCGCATCCTCACCAACATCTGTTGTTGCCTGAGTTGTTCATTTTAGCCGTTCAGACAGGTGTGAGGTGGCATCTCATTGTGGTTTTGATTTGTATTTCCCTGATGATGAGTGATGTTGAGCGTTTTTTCATGTTGGCCATCTGGATGTCTTCTTTAGAGAAGTGTCTATTCATGTCTTTTGCTCATTTCTTCACTGGATTATTTGTTTTTGGGTGTTGAGTTTGATAAGTTCTTTATAGATTTTGGATGCTAACCCTTTATCTGACATGTCATTCGCAAATATCTTCTCCCATCCCGTTGGTTGCCTTTTAGTTTTGCTGATTGTTTCCTTTGCAGTGCAGAAGCTTCTTATCTTGATGAGGTCCCAATAGTTCATTTTTGCTTTGGTTTCCCTTGCCTCCGGAGACGTGTTGAGTAAGAAGTTGCTGCAGCTGAGGTCAAAGAGGTTTTTGCCTGCTTTCTCCTCGAGGATTTTGATGGCTCCTGTCTTACATTTAGGTCTTTCATCCATTTTGAGTTTATTTTTGTGTATGGTGTAAGAAAGTGGTCCAAGTTCATTTTTCTGCATGTCGCTGTCCAGTGTTCCCAGCACCACTTGCTTAAGAGACTGTCTTTATTCCATTGGATATTCTTTCCTGCTTTGTCAAAGATTAGTTGGCCATCCATTTGTGGGTCCATTTCTAGGTTCTCTATTCTGTTCCATTGATCCGAGTATCTGTTTTTGTGCCAGTACCTTACTGTCTTGATGATTACAGCTTTGTGATACGGCTTTAAGTCCATCCACAAAAATAATTTAAAGCATTCCTAGTTCAAATAAATGATTCATAGAAGGTAATCAATGGCAGTCTGTTCAGTAACTATTGTTTACTTCCCTCGCTAACTTTCAGGTTGCCAAATCACTATCAGGAAACTATTCTTGGTCAAACAAACTGTAAGATTTATTTGTCCTCATCCACTTAGGCACACAAGTACGTTAACACGGGCTAGAAACAAACTCTGATTAAAAAATTCACCCACCAAATGTGCAAAGGACAATTGCCATGGGATAGTTTTTGTGTTACTTTAAAAGTAAATAGGAGGGCACCTGGGTGGCTCAGTTGGTTCAGCGTCCAACTTTGGCTCAGGTCATGATCTCAGGTTTTGTGAGTTTGAGCCCCAAATAAGGTTCTGTGCTATCAGTGCAGAGCCTGTCTCCCTCTCTCTGCCTCTCCCCCACTTGCTCGAGCACTCTCCCTCTCTCTCTCAAAAATAAATAAACATAAAAAAATTATAATAACATTAAAAAAGTAAATAGGAAAAGGCGAAGGATTCGGTTTGGTGTAATATTGCTTAGAGGCACAGACAGATGCATGGAAACTCACTGGTGAGGCACCAGTCCTGATTTCAGCAAGTAGATGGTCTGGGAAGGTTTTCAGGAGGAGGAGGAGGTGACATCTGAGCTAAATGTAGAAAGACCTGCCAGAGTCAGGCAGACATGGAGGTAAAGAGAGAAGGAAAAACAAAGGCTTGGGGGGTGTGAGGAGGGAATGTGGCACGTTCAAGAACCTCAAAGTCAATACGGTAGGGGCATAGGGAGATGAGGTGGATGGATGCAGAGAGCCTGGGAGCCAGCTCCCAAGGGAGCTGTGTCTGCCTTTCCAGATCAGACTAAATCCTGAGAGAAGTGGGAGCTGCCGAAGGAATTATTTCAAGCCGAACAGACTTGTTTCGGGTTTACTGGAGGAGTGGGGAGGTTGATGTTTGCATGTGAGTGTGACTAAAGACTAAAGACTAAACTTGTTTGGACAAACTTTAAGCTCAGTAAAGGACAACGTGAAGTACTTGAGATCAAAAGAACCAATACAATCTGTCATACACTGTTGCAACATTCTCTCATTCCCTAAGCACATGAGGATGAATGTGTTCTCGACAAATATTTCCTTCTTTAACATGAGAGCAGGGAGTTTTAGTGGGAGAGAGAGCAAATAAAAGAGACTCCAAGTTTTGATGACTTTTTTTTTTTAAATGTCTCATGATCTCACTGTTGACGTTTCATCCGAGTATTTCACACTGGCTTCCTCAAATTTTTTGCACCAAAGTCTTAACAACCATCGTGTCAACATGGACCCTAAAAATTATCCACAAGGCACCTTTCTGGGACAAGGTATTCAGGGGAGAGCAATCTCCCCCTTCATCTCCCTTCCCCCCGCACCCACCCCCCCGTCCATCTGTGCTTCTGCCCAAGTCCTTTGTATTTCAGAGCTTCACACTGTGTTCTTTAGAGCACAGATTTTATTTCTACGAGCCATATCAGAGAAACTGAGAAATTACTTTTATGACTTGACTACTTGAAACTTCGCAAAGAATGAATAGTAAGACTTCTTATCACATTCAGGCTTATTTAAAACTTGCTCTAAAGAATTAAGGGACAAGTTATGTTTATTTAAAATGTTAATCATTACATCTCGGAGCCACCAAATCAGACTCAATATGACTTTAAACACATTGCACTAGGGGCACCTGGGTGGCTCAGTTGGTTAAGCATCCAGCTTCAGCTCAGGTCATGATCTCCTGGTTTGTGAGTTCGAGCCCCGAGCTGGGCTGTGCTCTGACAGCGCAGAACATGCTTGGGATTCTCTCTCTCCCTCTCTCTCTTTTCCCCTCCCCCACTCATGAGGGTGTGTATGCCCTCTCTCTCTCTCTCTCACTCTCTCTCTCTCTCTCACTCTCTCTCAAAATAACTAAATAAACCTTAAAGATAATAAAAAAATAAGCACATTATAGTCACACACACATACCTTTGGCAGGGTCACAAAATGCATCCCTTTTTCATTACAAGTTCAAATCCACTTACGGTTTTTGCATTTAAAGTCAAACATCTTTGGGGCACCTGGCTGGCTCAGTCGGTGGAGCCAAGCAACTCATGATTTCGGGATCTTGAGTTTGAGCCCCACTTTGGGTGTGGAGCCTACTTTATAAAAAAAAAAAAAAGGGAAAGTAGGGGCACCTGGGTGGCTCAGTTGGTTGAGCGGCCGACTTTGGCTCAGGTCATGATCTCATGATCCGTGAGTTCAAGCCCCGCGTCGGGCTCTGCGCTGACAGCTGAGAGCCTGGAGCCTGTTTCAGATTCTGTGTCTCCCTCTCTCTGCCCCTCCCCCCGTTCATGCTCTGTCTCTCTCTGTCTCAAAAATAAATAAATGTTTGGGGAAAAAAAGGAAAATATAGGGACACCTGGTTAAGCGTCTGACGTCAGCTCAGGTCATGATCTAATGGTTTGTGAGTTCAAATCCCACATTGGGGTCCTTGCTGACAGCTCAGAGCCTGGAGCCTGCTTGGGATTCTGTGTCTCCCTCTCTCTCTCTGACCCTCCCCTGCTTGCACTCTGCCTTGCTCTCTCTCAAAAGTAAATAAACAGTAAAAAAAAATTTTAAGTAACATATAAATTTGTAAAAAAAATAATAATAAAGTCAAACATCTTTTTTGGCTTGTTTACTGGCCACCATAGTCACATGTTTTAAAAAAGAAATAATACATTCAGTCAAATACGTCCGTATTAGGAACTACTCCCCACTCACGTAATGCATGTTCTTTTGTTTGGGGCACAGATTGTCCCCCACATACAGCTATTTGCATCTATTTTTCTCTTAAGAAACTTAATCTCAAAGATGCTCATGGATTTTGATTTGCATCTAATTTTGAAAACTATAATTTTCCCTCTGAGATTTCTTTTTCAAAAGTTAGCAAAGGATAATTTAGCAAAAACAAACAGCAGCGTGAAGTTACATTTTGAAAACATTTTGTAGATTTGTAAGTAAACAGTGACCGCATCTGCCTACTCACTCAAAGACTGTGGGAGTTTCAAACAAACCCCCCCCAAACACAGACTGTGTGCTTCCCTTATCCCTTCACCCCGACCTCTGTATTCTAATGACCTAAGTCAAGCCTGAAGATCCATGAAGTCATGTTTTCTAGACACCAGAAGGGTTAAACTGGACTTTAAACATTATTAAAAGTGTCTCTCCTGGGTTAGCGCCTACCAGACAAGCCACTGTCCTGGACACTCAAAGGAGATGATTTCAATAGAGGAGGGGCAAGAAGTGGGGACAGAAGATGGAGTGGGGGGTGGGAGGGAGCAGATTGAAAATGATTTTTTTAAAAGACATCCGGTCTCTGTTTGGGTTGCAAGTGCACTTGCTTCCCCAGGAGCAATTGGAGAGGAAACACTAGGAGTTAATCATTCAAGACACAGGATGAAAGCAAGAAGGAATTCTAAAAATAATGCCTTCTCCTTCAAAACTGAAGCCGTCTGCAAGAAGCAGAATTGGAGAGCTTATTAGCGTGACTCCTTTGCCCTCTGCAGCTCAAGCTCCCTGTTAAAATCCTGGCACACTCCTAAAGTGGGAGTTCGCTCTGTAAAGGTCAGAAGAATCGAGGTCACCGAAGAACATGTATCAGGTGAGTTTGGTGGCACAAAACCAAGTCATCAATCTGCATCTGTGTTGAGGCTCCTCCGACCTCTCCATTCTTACTGCCATCTCCAAAGGAAAGGAAGTGGCCAGAGTTGTCACTGACAGCCGTCCTCTTGTTGAACCGCTTTGTCATCTTGTGGTATTAGTTGCTTTGGGAGGAACAAGGAAAGGGAAGGTTGCCTAGGCATTTGACTGTACGTACACACAATTCTATTTTCTGTGCCCTTTATGCAAAAGAGGCTCTCATCACAGGCCCCATCTCCTTCTAAAAAGCTTGCCACCCAGATCCACCTGTCTCTCAACAAAGCCTGCAAAATTTTGTAATCATATCGCTGATCCCATGACCCTATTACCTGATGAATCCCTTTCATTCTTTCTTCTCCCCCTTCCTATTTCGACCCTCAAACATTTCGGGGCTCTGTACTAGATACCAAAGGTATGAAGAAGGGATGGTTCAGGGTGGTTCAGTCAGTTAAGCATCTGACTTTGGCTCAGGTCATGATCTCATGGTTTGCAAGTTTGAGCCCCACATCGGACTCTCTGCTGTCAGCACACAGAGCCTGCTTTGGATCCTCTGTCCCCCTCTCTCTCTGCCCCTCCTCTGCTCTTTCTCTCTCTCTGAAAATAAATAGATAAACTTAAAAACTAAAACTAAAACTAAAGGTATGAAGAAGACCGGAACATTCCCGCCCCTCAAATTATTCTCGGTTGAGTGGAGGAGGTAGAAACCGAGAACTGAAAAATCCGAAGAGTAAAGAAATTTGTCACAGACTTCCAGCTCGCATGGGAAGCAGAACTTCTATCTTTTTTTTTTTTTCAACGTTTATTTATTTTGGGGACAGAGAGAGACAGAGCATGAACGGGGGAGGGGCAGAGAGAGAGGGAGACACAGAATCAGAAACAGGCTCCAGGCTCTGAGCCATCCGCCCAGAGCCCGACGCGGGGCTCGAACTCCCGGACCGCGAGATCGTGACCTGGCTGAAGTCGGACGCTTAACCGACTGCGCCACCCAGGCGCCCCAGAACTTCTATCTTCTGACTCATAATGAAGGCCTCTGTGCTCAATGCCACATACAAAACATGTGCTATTTATAAATTGATGACCGTCATTAATAAATAGGTAAATCGTTTCAGAAAAGGCCGTTTGTGCCAAGAGAGAATTAGAAGTCCTAACTTTTCTTCCCCCCACTCCGTAAACAAAGACCTTCACTGGAAGAACGTGCGTGCCCACCAGCAGAAAGGCCACCAGAAGAGCTCAGGCCTCTCTGACAGGATGCTTTAGAGCATGAGTGGGGAGGTGTCTTCCTCCCCGCAGGGCACACTCCCAGCACTGTCCCACCAGCCGTGCAGACACAGACCAGGCTCTTATGTCTTCTGCGCCTCAGCTTCCACATGTGTGTGGTAGGGATCATCATTCCTTCTACACGGGTTGTTGTGATATTTAAAATGGGATGCTGGCTGGGGCGCCTGGGTGGCCCAGCCGGTTGAGCGTCTGTTTCGACTCAGGTCATGAGCTCGAGGTTCCTGAGCTCAAGCCCCGTGCTGACAGCACAGAGCCTGCTTTGGATCCTCTGGCCTCTCTCTCTCTCTGCCCCTCCCCTGGGCACGATCTCTGAAAAAATAAATAATAAGACATTTAGAAATCAATAAATAAAATGGAATACTACTGGTGCACAGGAAGTGTGCAAGAAGTGGATAGCATTGTCATTAGCACAGAGGTGTCCGCCTCTCCTCTCATTTAAAGCCTCTTTCCTGAGGAAGATGGGGAGAGAGGGCCTGACAGGCAAGTGTTGCTTTCTGGAGGGACCAGGGCCTTGCCAGGACTGTGGCTTGGGAGGCAGAAACAGAGGTCCAGGTTTCCCAAGAAATTCTTCCATTTGTATACAACACAGTGTCTTCGGCAGCCGGACTTCTGGGGGCAGCAGGCACATAGCAACACCAGGAGATCCAGGTTGTGGGGATGGATGCCTGAGGCCAAGAGAGGAGCTAGAAGGAATGAAAAGTTTACAAGTATATAGATAGACCGGTGACACAAAATCAGAGAATGCACTGGGTATGTTTATTTATTCCCTATAAGCAATTCTCAAATCTTTCTGCTTTCAGATGCTACAAATTCATGCCACTGCCATGAGTCCCAGAGAAAGCAAAGTCTCTGTTGCTTAGTAAATACTCCTCCATCTACTGCCTCTCAACCTAGCCAGCGGTGAGCTGTCAGGCCCCTTCCCCCCTGCCATGGTGCCGTGTCAGGAATCTTGTGCTAAAGCTAGGTGCTAAAGTTCAAACATCACTTCATTTCTGTCAAAGACTGTTTCCTCAATGTTTGGTTAGCTAGACCTGTGTAAGAAACTACCTAAAACATAGTGGCTTGAAATAACGAAGACTTTATTTGCTGGTGATCCTGTGAGACAGGAATCAGACACGGTTCAGCTGGGTACACTCAGCTTGCGTTCCTCTGGTGGTTGACTGGGCTGACTATAGTGTCCAAGAAGGCTTCACTCACTTGACTGACACTGGGGTGCTCCTCCTTGTAGCCTCTCTCTATCTACATGCCCAATTTGAACTTCCTCACAATATGGTGGTCTTAGGATAACTAGACTTAGACTTCTTATATGACATTGGCTTCCAGGGGAAAACATTTCAAGCAACAAAGGGAGGAACTGTGATCCTCTTAGGGCCTAACCTCAGAAGTTACACAGTCTCACTTCCACTCCCCTTGATTGGTCAACACAAGTCACGGCATCGGTCTAGATTCAGAGGGAGGGTAAATAGACCCCACGTCACCACAGGAGAAGGGCAAAGAATTTGCAGCCATCTTGAATTTACTACAATCAGCGCAGCTTTCCCAAGACCTCCAGCCTCAGACCCTGTCACAATCTCTCCTTGCCTCTTGAATTTCTTTCCACAGCATTTTTCACAAGTTACTTATGTGATGAACTGATGAACTGTCTCCCTCACAGGAGCCTTATGAACAGTGAGGGTAGAGAATAAAATGAATCTGTTAGATTCATCACTGTAGACCCACTGCCTCACACACTGTAGGCTCTTGAAACATGTTTCTTTCAAGAATTGGATAAAACATTATCAGGATAATAGAAAAACACACAGGGAAAGTCAAGACAACATAATGTAGTTTATATGATATGGTTCTTTGGAGACAAAAATATGAAATAGTGCACTAAGTCTTTGAAATTTTTCTTTTTGGATACCATATCTCTTGCTAACCACCTAGAAATATCATATTTCCTATCCTTTCCCCCATGGAAGAAAACAACTGATAATTTTCAACCCAAGCACCTCTATATGAGAGTTTTCAGGACTATCTATAATTTTTCTAATTAAAAAATTTTTAACTGTGGTAAAACACACAAGCATAAAATTACCATCGTAACCCTTTCTTTTTTTCTTTTTTTAATTGTAATGTTTACTTAGTTTTGAGAGACAGAGTGCCAGTGGGAGAGGGGCAGAGAAAGAGGGAGACACAGAAGACCTTTCCTTAATATTCAGAAGTATCTATAATTTTTTTAATGTTTATTCATTTTTGAGAGGCAGAGATGGGGGCAGAGAGAGAGAGAGAGAGGGAGACAGAGGATCCAAAGCAGGCTCTGTGCTAACAGCAGAAAGCCAGATGTGGGACTCAAACTGCAAGATCATGACCTGAGCCAAAGTTGGCTGCTTAACCAACTGAGCCACCCAGGTGCCCCTAGAAGACCTATAATTTTTAACTAGTTTTTTTGTTTTCTTTTACTTGTAAAATTAAGGACATGTGTTCTAGGAAGATCTGAGAAACTGGCGATGCCTAGAAATGCTAAACTTGGGTATCCATACTGGGAAGTCTTATTCTCGCATACAACCACCAACATAGTGATGTTGCCTTCTTTAATCCATTCAAGAATTGAGCTATATTTGACAGCAAAATGCCTGTCTTGGAGACAACCGCTAACCTACACTTTAGACAATAATTGTGGAGCTTAGTGCAAAATGAAAACACAGGGCACCTTGTTAAAAGATTATTCAGAACTTTAAGATAGCGATAGCAAACAAGTGTGAGGCCTGGACAACTGATAAGATTCAAGACCCATACTATAGTATATACTGCCTTATAATTTCTGCCTGTGTCTGAAACCCTGATTTTTTTTTAATATTTAATGTTTATTTATTTTTGAGAGAGAGAGAGTGCAAGCAGGGGAGAGGCAGAGAGAGAGAGAGAGAGAGAGACATAGAATCCGAAGCAGGCTCCAGGCTCGAAGCTGTCAGCACAGAGCTCGACATGGGGTTCAAACGTACCAACCGTGAGATCATGACTTGAGCCGAAGTCAATGCTTAACCAACTGAGCCACCCAGGGGACCCAACCGTGATTTTTTAAAACCACCACACTAATCATTAATTCAAAGTTTTCAAAGTACACATAAGCTCACGATCTGAACAAAAATATTTTCACTTCTCAGTGTGCCTTTCTGGCTCTCTCTAAGGCATTTCTGGTTAAAAAAAAAAAAAAAAAAAAAAAAGAGCTTTACCCTCTTTCCTCTCCACATGGGAGGAACTCACCCAATATGATTAAGATTGCCCCTTGTTCCCAGCTTCAGGACCCAGCCTTGTCACTCTCCAAGCCTGCCCTGGAGCTCTGGTAAGAGGTCTGAAAGTAGGCGGCCTCCTCTTCTTATATCTTCCCCAAACTCATTCTCAGAACTTTGTCTTTTCACTTCTGGTCCTGATGCCTCCCAGAAGCAGACAGAGTCCGGGGACAGCTCTCTCAGTAGCCCTGATCTCCTAGTCCAAGAGCTGATTACGATTGTTTTGAATCAAGTTATGGCAATCTCAGAATCAGTTGATATTGTAACACAGCTGTCTTTTTATATATGATTTCAGGAGTATTTAATTCTCGTCAGTGCTCCATAGAAGAGAACTCTTTGTTAGGAATCTTGAATTCTAGTCTAGGCACTAAACTGGGCTCCACTTGACTCTAAAAAGTTGACTGTGGCTGCTTTGTCCACATCCTCAGCCCCATTTTCTCTCAATCCACTCCAGTCAGGCTTTCCACGGCCAGCCCTCTACTCAATGGGTAGACCTCAGTTTTTGCTGAGGTCACCAATGACCTAGGTCTTGCCAAAGCCAGTGGTTGGTTCTCTGTCCTTATCTTACTGGGCTGGCCAGAAGCCATTGGCCAAACAGACCACTCCTTCAGCAAACTCTTTTCTAGGCTTCAGTGAAACCTCTCTCTTGGAGTACTCTCTCCCTGGTTTCCTTCTGGGAACGTTCCTCAGATGACAATCCCGGTGATGTTTTATAAACATTTGCTTAATCACATCATTATTCATCCAATGGCTTCCAATTATGTGTTGGGTAATGTCCAAGCCTTTAGCATTACCTATCAATTGACTCTGCCTTCCTTGCCCAACCATTAAGGCAGTAGGAACCCTTCTTTTCCATTCCTCCACTATGCTCCAGCCACGCTGGCCTTCTATTATCTCTCAGACTCCCCAGGGGCTTTGCAAATTGTTGTAACTTCTTGGAATGTTCTTTTCACACTTATCAGGCAGCTGTCTCCTCTTTACTGGGACCTCAGCCCAGCATTAATTTCTCAAGAAAACTTCCCTGACATACTAGTAGAGGAGCCTCTTCCTTCAAGTTGCTTCCTTTCTGTTGTTTGTCTTTGTAGCCCATAATATCTGAAATTCTCTTTTTTGTTTATTTACTGGAATGTACATTCATTAAGTTGATTTATTTCATCACAGTGTTTCTAGTACCTAGAATGGCACATAGTAGGACCTCATTAAATATCTGTAGACTGACTAGCTGACTCTTAATTATATCATTGCTCCATAGATACAGGCATGTGTGTGTGCACACACGCGCACACGTGCACACACACACACACACACACACACCTCACTCAAGGTCACACATAATCTCTGAACTTATCTCTCACTACTCTTTGCTTGCTCACTCTGCTAAATCAAAACAGGCCTGAACCCCACTGGAATCTTTGCTCTGGCTGTCCTCTCTGCCTGAAACACTCTTCCCTCACAAATCCCTAGAGTAAACCCCCTTTTTTGAATCTTTGTTCAAATATCATGTTCCTAATGAAGCCTACTTGGTGACTATATTTACAATTGCTGCTCAGTCAGTAGAGCATGTGCCTCTTGATCTCAGAGTTGTGAGTTTGAGCCCCACATTGGGTGAAGAGATAACTTAAAAAAAAATAAAATATATAAAAAAAAAGAACTTTGCCTATAAGGGGTGCCTGGCTGGCTCAGTCAGTACAGAGTATGCAACTCCTGATCTCGGGGTTGTAAGTTCAAACCCCACGTTGGGTGTAATGATTATTTAAAAATAAAAAATCTTTTTAAAAAATTGCAATTTACCCCTGTTGAGCAGTGGGCTTCCAGGAAATACCGGAAAAACAACCTATTAATAAGACAAAGCTGAGTTTATTCTCACTGCAACAAAAGAGAAAGAGGATGCACTTCCATGAAAGAGTCTTGGGTGATGTTGGGATGTTTATGAGGTCTGAGAAGTTGGGTTCAAGGCAGTTCTCTCATTGTAGGGCCTTAATTAAGGTGGTATAAAGAGCATAATATAGTTTGGAACTGGTGGACATAGCAAGGAGAGGATTACAGGTGAATATTTCAAAGAGTCTTGGGGAGTAAGTACTCATTTGGTAAGACTGTTCAAATGGGTTTCTAGAAGAACTGACAGAGATAAGAAAGTTTGTGATAATATTTGTTTATGCAGGTGGGAGTGGGCTTTCTGTCTTTTTCACGGACATAAATATCTCCCAGAGGAAAGATTTATGGTATGTTTACCCTTTCCTGGGAGTAGATTAGAATACCGCCTGGAATATAGTAAGTCTTCAATAATTAAGTGTTGAATGGATGGATAGTAATGGCGATACTTTTATTCCCCAAAGTGAAAACTATCATTCCAGCCAAAAAATTTTTCATGCTATAATGGAAAAAATGATTTTAGTTTTACCTCTTATAGTCAATTCTATTGAAGAATTCACTTTCCTTTTCCAACCAAAAGAATGGCAACTAATCTCAGTTTAAAGGTTAGCGAATGGAGGGGCGCCTGGGTGGCGCAGTCGGTTAAGCCTCCGACTTCAGCCAGGTCACGATCTCGCGGTCCGTGAGTTCGAGCCCCGCGTCGGGCTCTGGGCTGATGGCTCAGAGCCTGGAGCCTGTTTCCGATTCTGTGTCTCCCTCTCTCTCTGCCCCTCCCCCGTTCATGCTCTGTCTCTCTCTGTCCCAAAAATAAATAAATGTTGAAAAAAAAATTAAAAAAAAAATCTGCACACAGATATTTATAGCAGCTTTATTTATACTTGCCAAAACTTGACAGCAAAAAGATCTTTTTCAGTAGGTGAATAGATAAACTGTGAAACATCTAGACAATGGAATATTATTCAGCAGTAAAAAGAAATGAGCTAGAACTAATAAATTAGTTCAGTAAAGTTACAGAGTACAAAATCAATACACAAAATTTAGTTGTATTTCTACACACCAACAGTGAACTATAAGAAAGAGGAATTAAGCATCCAACTTTGGCTCAGGTCATGATCTTGAGGTTGGTGATTTCAAGCCCCACACCGGGCTGTCTGCTGTCAGTGCGGAACCCACTTTGGATCCTCTGTCCCCCTTTCTCTCTTCCCCTCCCGCACTGTTTCTCTCTCTCTCTCTCTTTCACTCTCTCTCTCAATAAATAAATAAGCTTGGGGCACCTGGGTGGCTCAGTCGGTTGAGCCTCCGACTTCAGGTCAGGTCATGATCTCACGGTCTGTGAGTTCAAGCCCCACATTGGGCTCTGTGCTGACAGCTCAGAGCCTGGAGCCTGCTTTGGATTCTGTGTCTCCCTCTCTCTCTGACACTCCTCCACTCACGCCCTGTCTCTCTCTCTCAAAAATAAATAAACATTAAAAAAAAATTTTTTTTTTAAAAAGGCTGCATACTATATGATACCAACTATCAGACACTCTGGAAAAGGCAGTAAAACATCAATGGTTGCCAGGGGATGGTATGATACTATGATACTATGATGTGTATACATGTCCTTACACATTTGTCAAAACCCATAGATTGCACCATGCCAAGAGTGAACTCTAATGTAAATGGGTAATGGACTTCGGGTAATGATGATGTGTCAATGTAGATTCATCATTTGTAACAAATGTACCACTCTAATGTGGGCTGTTTATAGTGGAGAAGATTGGGGGGAGAGGGTGGGGTGCAGGGGGCAAGGGGTTATACGGAAACTTTGTTTATTAAACAGGAACTTTGTATTATACTCTCACTCTTGCTGTGAACCTAAAACTACTTTAAAAAACAAAGTCTATTGGGGTGCCTGGGTGGCTCAGTTGGTTAAGTGTCTGACTTCAGCTCAGGTCATGATCTCATGGTTTGTGAGTTCAAGTCCTGAGTCGGGATCTATGCTGTCAGCTCAGAGCCTGGAGCCTGCTTTGGATTCTGTGTCTCCTTCTCTCTCTGCCCCTCCCCCACTTGTGCTCTGTCTCTGTCTCTCAAAAATAAATAAATGTAAAAAAAAAATTTAAAAACCCCACAAAGTCCATTTAAAAGGAAACAAGGAGTGAATGGATTTGGGAGAATATTTGGCTTCCAATGATATGTATTACTAGCATAAAACAATCAAAACTATATCTTGTTCCATAATCAAGAACTAAATAAACTGAGGCCATAAAGGATTCTGTTTACTTATCAAACAGATTTGTGAACTTTTGTCCACCTGGGCAAAGATAGAAGAAGGGAGTTAAAAAGCTCTGCAGCTGTAGGCATTTTTAAATGCTGGGAGGCTTAGCTAAGAAATCCTCTAAGAACTTAGAAATAAAAGGGAAAGATTACCCTCATAGAGTTCAACTATTATGGTACACGGAAATGCAAATGAGCTAAAAAAGAGAAACTGTCTTACAGGCTCAAAAGATTGTTTCCAGGGAAAATACCTACATAATTTAAAAAGGAAAAGTGTCAATCCAAGACTGGACTGTTGGCTAGAAGAACATCATCATTATCATCACCTTCATTGTCAAAACAATGGGTAAGCTTTGTTGAGTTCAGACTATAGGATAAATATTCTTAATTATCACAACCTGTTGAGGAAGTTGATATTTGCTTAGAAGGAAACTCAATCTCCAGATAACATGTCTCCAAAATCTACACTCCTAACAATTATGATATACTACAGAAATTGGCAAACATTGCCTCTAAATGGTCAGATAATAAATGTTTTGGGCTTTATGGTCTCTGGATATTTCTCAGCTCTGCTGCTGGAGCAAGAAAGAAGCCAGATACAACATGTAAATGAACACTGTGGCTGTGTTCTAATAAAACTTTACTTATGAAAACTGAAATTTGAATTTCACCTATTTTTCATTCATCATGAAATATTCCTATTTTTTCCCCAAACATTTAAAAGCATAAACACTATTTCTTACTCGAGGATTTACAAAAATAGGCATCAGGAGATATTTGGCCCAGGGAGCCCTAATTTGCAGATCTCCAGTGTATTACCATTCAACTTTGAAAAAGTAGTCATAGAATCCCAACTTGGCAGTGTCCTTCCAAGTGCATCCCCAAAGAGAAGGAATATTACCACTGGACTAGCGTCTATGTGGACAGGGACACATTAATGCTAATATCTGATATTTATTGAGGACCAACCGGGTGACGAGACAGCTCTGTGCTTTACTTAGAGTGTCTCATGTCATCTTCATAGAAACTCCATGATGAAGTTACCTGTATTTCCTCCTCTTTATAAAGAAATGAACCATAGAGAAGGTAAGTAGCATGTCTGAAGTCACACAGCTAGTTTGTGGTTGAGTGAGGATTTGAATTCAGGCAGTCTGACTCTACAGCTTGAACATTAAACCATCGTGCTGAACTGCCTCCCGTTACACATTTAACCTCAGTGCGTCTCTCATCCAACCCCACAGATTTCGTGCTGTCTCTCTAAAAGGCCCACTTGGTCTGCCTTTGCTTCAGCATTGTCCTGTAGCTTGATTGCTTTCCCCAACTCTTTTCCTGGGTCCTCTTCATCCTTCAGGGCTTAACTCAGATGTCACGTCCTAAAAGAGGCCTTCCCTGATCAGCCAGGGGACAGAAGCAACACACATATACACATGCACACACATGCACACACACATGCACTCTCTCCTCCTTCCACCAATTTCTGCTTATATAGCAGTTATTTCTATCCAAAAATTTGAAATTGTCTTATATATTCATTTGTCAAACTATTTTATTGGATGTCCCCATTAGACTGCAAGTCCTTGTCCATCTGTTGAATACCCAGTGTCTATAGTGCCTGATACACGGTAGTGTATCAGACACTGTAGTAATGATATTCTCCATTTACCAACTAACTTTCAAATCCAGTTCTAATTGTGTTGATGGGGAGAGATGTGTTAAAATATAAACTGAAGCACAGTAAAAATTTTAAGAGGGGCACCTGACTGGTTCAGTTGGTAGAGCATGTGATGCTTGATCTTTGGTTGCCAGTTCGAGCCCCATGTTGGGTATAGAAATTACTTAAAAATAAAATTTTAAGGGGTGCCTGGGTGGTTCAGTTGGTTGTGTCCAATTCTTGATCTCAGCTCAGCTCATGATCTCATGGTGTGTGAGTTTGAGCCCCACATAGCGCTCTGTGCTAACAGCACATATCCTGCTTGGGATTCTCTTTCTCTCTCTCTCTGCCCCTCCCCCACTTGCACACACAATCTCTGTCTCTATCTCTCTCTCTCTCTCTCTCTCTTAAAAATAAACATTCTTGGGGCGCCTGGGTGGCGCAGTCGGTTAAGCGTCCGACTTCAGCCA